>NC_141148.1:140847206-141150956 GCF_053477565.2 Lygodium microphyllum
TCTCAATAGATAGTCATGGCACATGGTCTATTAACTAGGATAGTTGTATTAAGTTCATTAAAAAAGCAACATTTCCTACCAACATGTGACATATACTCCCACTTTCATACATGTAGCATATTCAAGGGGTGAACAAGGAGTAAGAGATGATGGAACACATAGCACTAACATAAAGCAATAGAAGCAAGACAATGGGATAGAGATGGATTATGCTAACATTTTCGTTGCTAGCATGAACATGGAAGAGCTAGAGAAGAAGATGTAGGGTGGCAAAAAATGTTTCAGTGAGAATTAAAAGAGAGTCACAATAGAATTTTGGGAGCACGTGCTATGTGCATGACTGGTATCCTTGTTGCCATGCATTCGGCAAAGCAATGCTAAGTATTCTCTATGCAACATGTACATGTATTTTAAGGGAAGGTCCCCCTTGAGGATGAGTTTGCTAGATTTTTTGGGCTCACCTATGGATAAAAGTGATACTCACATTGTTTTGCTTGCCATTAGACTTATTTTGGGTCTTGCTTTCATCTAAAGCAAAAAGAGATTGGGTTTTGGGTTCACTTGTTTGGCTTAAAGTGAGCCTTATTTACATGCTTCCATGGCATCATGATTTTATTCTTGAGGAGGTCTTGCAAATTGAATGCCCTATATGGGCTAGTTTTCATGGACTTTCTACTTTTCTAGATGGAGAAGTAATGTGCTAGTAGAACTACTAGTAGGTAGAGCACTCTATGTTCTAACAATAATATCAACTAGTAGATCAAGTGACCTTTCGTACTTTGGGATAAGAGGAACAAGATCCTTGAGATGCTCTAGATCTTTTATCCTAATGGGATTGAGTTGTTGGTCGATGTCAAATTCTCCCTATTCTTGGATATATGCTTCAAATGCAAAGAAGATGGGTGCTTTGCAAAGGAATGCCCAAAAAGGAATTGAGATAAGAAGAAGCAAAGGAGAAAATAGTGGAGATAAGGAAGAACTTCAAAAGAAGCAAAAAGGAAAAAACATAGGTTGAGAAGGGTAAATTCAAGGAAACAAACAAGCCTCAAAAGAAGGAACCTAAGGAGAAACCTAATTATGAGTCGTGATCCTAGAGATGCTGAAGTTAAAGCGGGATGGAAACAAATAATTTCAACCACCAAATTCTTTGAAGTCTAATGGAGGTAAAAAATACAAAATTTCCCTTTAAAAGCTTCTTGCAAATGTTTTCTTGACAAGGCTATTTTGCTATTTTTAATTATGGAAGTTCAAACAAAGATATAATGTTAATTAGTTGGCTCACTATGATCTCTTGGAATGTGAGGTGCCTAGGAAGTCCATCCAAGAAGGATGTGTTTAGTAGGAGAAAGAAATGGAAGCCCCTCTCTTTCAACACCTCCTTTCTAGAAAGGGAAGGATTCAACTTATAGCTGAAGGATGCTTGGAAACAAACCAACAATCCAATGGCTAATCCAACGTAGAACTAGATGAGATCCATTGGTATGATAACTGAAATTACCAATATGTATGGCAAAGATCAAGATTCACTTCAAAGAGGGTTGCATGTTAGTAGTTAGCAATGCACTGAGTATAGTATTATGACTCTTTCTAAGTGTTCTAGTAATGGGATGTTTTATTAAATTCTCAAAGAAGTGGAGCATTACATGGAGGATTTGCAAAAACATAAAGGTGAAGTTGCCAAAATTTAGTCTAAGGGAAATGGTATCTTATGGGACTCGTTCTTGGACCAATTAATTTTATGAATTGATGAAGCAAAAGAAGCAACAAGAGCTCATCACTATGATAGATGATGGAGGAGGAATCAAGGAATTTATGTAGGGATATTTCAATCTCTTTGGAATGTATTTGTAAATGGTCTATGCTTATAAGGTCCATTTGAGGTAAAGATGTCGATGCCAAAGGGTGTCCCATTGTCCCATTACTCTTTGCCACCATAATCACCAACCCTTTGCTTAGGAATTTGGATTTGAAGGTGCAACATGGAGTAAGCAAGGGGCTTCCTATACCATTAAGAAGACACTTGGTCTCCCAATTCTTTGCCAACAATAACTTACCAATATTGTGCAAGTAGAGAGGCAACTAGTAGATGTATTCGATCAAAGTGTATGAAAGTTTTCTAGAACTATCTGGGGTTGGGACTAATGTGAAAAAAAGCAAGCTTATTTACCTAAGATTGAATGAGTCAGCAAAGTTGCTAAGGGATCTAGGCTTCCAAGTAGCAAAATTGGAGCTGTAGTTGCTTGGTTCTAAAGAATTTGGGTGATTTCAAGATTTCTAGCATCAGACCTTAATTACTGAGCATATGATGGATGAATTTTTTTAATTATCTTGTACATTATGTATGTTGTGAGTCAAGTAACATACAACAATGACAAAAATATATGCACAGGAAAGGCCTAATTTTTGCATCATGAATCCAGTGAGATTAGTGAAGGTTGAAGATCCATAGCCTAGATTATCATATAAGATCCTAGAAGTGAAGTAGAACTCTTGTTTCCCACATTGTAACCAGGGTAATGGCCAACAATGAGAGAGGGATGGTCAATGCTAGCTTGAGTTGATCCAGACCACCTATAGGTGGATACACTTGAATTTGTGTGTTATCTTGAAGATAACAACTAAAAAACTTTAATGTCCCCCTTTATATAGTCTTTGGCATGTAATTGGAGTAAGAGGGCCCGAGTTTGTGACTTGTATTGGTTCCCCCACAGCCTCTAACTCTTGCATGAGAATTGAGTGAATTACTGTCACACAACTTTTCAAATCATAAGTGAGGTAGATAGAGAGACATGGAGAGAAAAGGAACAGATAAAGAGAGATGGAGGGAGGCAAATAAATAAAGGAAAAGGGAGAGAAAGAGTAGTAGAGATTAACATGAAGGATGATCATCAATGAGGGGAACAAAAACCTATTGTTTTTCGTAACATAGACCGAACGGAGAGTGATGATGGTCATGATTCCCGAGATCACAAGGCATATCTTAATTAGCATGTCCCATGTCCTTGCTCTCAATGCGATCTGGCAATTATCAGATGAAAGTGTCACTTGTTCATAGAATACGTACGATGCTTTGGCGAGTTTCAATCAGAGATCATTGATCAAGTGATCTCAGAATTTAAGCAAATGGTAAGAAAAGTGAGTATCCATCATGCTTTCCATTCGCTAAGTAATTGAATATTATATACAAAAATATTAAGCATGCTGATAAATTTTGTATAGGGAGGTGATGTCTCATTCCAAGGAATGCATCTATTGCAGCCAGTTAGAAGAGTTTGTGGGCATGTGATAGATGGAGTGCATGAGCCAATACACCAATTGGAGGGTATGACTTAGTCTACACCCTCGATACTAGAGGAGACCATCAGCCTTTCAAACCTTTCTCCAATCTTGGAGTCTGAGACTAAGGGAATGATCGATGCATTGATGCCCATGGATGCGGATTCATCTGATCCACTAAGAGAGAAAGCATCCATATAGAATGCTTCCCATCTAAATGCTTCCCACCACATGGTAAAATGCAACTAGTTGGGTAGGGAATAGCTATTGATTGTCTACCATCCCCATCTAAACTTGGCTTTGTAACTAAGACTTTAAACCTCTTCATCAAATTCTAAATATCCTTTTAAAAATTAGGAGTCATAAGTGGTTTTATTATAATAAAATAATCCATTATTTAAAAAGATCTAGCACTTCATTTTACATTAAACCTCAATTTTTGATAATGCTCACAACAAGAATTATACACATTCTTGTACCATACATATTCACATATATGTGTATACCATCTATCCCATCACTATGTTATGGACAACTTTCTTGTATATCTTGCAAGTTAGGGCAAAGGGACTAATAACATGATGCCCACAAAAAAAAAATCCACCCCAATTTAATGACAATATCGCATTCAAAACGGATTTTTTTAACGCCACATAAAGTAACGATACAACTTTTCATGAGATACTGCTTGCGCTTCTAAGTGTGTAGGCAAAGTACGGATGGAGCGATGCGAGTGTGACCGAGTTATTTAGGTACATTCTACACTCCGTTGATTTTTTTTACTCTATTGTAAAAAACACTTATTATAATTTTTCAAGAAATCTTTTGATTTTTTTTTCATATTGCTAAAGTATCATATATTACCACTTGAAAACACGATGCATGAGTCCCATGATGATGCATGACTGGTGTTACCAAAGCTTGGCATGGACTAAAAAGCATCCATGCATGTGTCAACGATTGTGTGTTGTTTTGAGGAGACTACGGGACTATGAAGACATGTTCAAAGTGTGGTGCTCACAAGTATCGATAGGACTTGCAAGGACAAACCATCCCTTGGAAAGTTCTTAGACACTTTCCACTTATACCACATATACGCCACATGTTTCATATATTGGGCATGCCGAGCTTGACAATGTGGCATGCACAGAATAGATCCACAGATGGAGTCCAACGAATATCAGCAAATTCACGTGCATGGAGCCACATTGATTCCAATTTCCAAGCTTTGCACGAGAGCCTAGGAATCTTCGGCTTGGTCTTGCTATGGATGGAGTGAATCCATTTGGTCTCCACTCAAATTCTTACAGTGTATGGCCTATAGTCCTTGTTAAGTACAATATCTTGCCATGGCTTTCTACGAAGAAAGGACACTTGATCCTTAGCTTGTTCGTTCGTGGGTGCTACAAAGTCAATAACATGGACGTCTACCTCTGTATTAGTTGATGAGCTCAAGATTTTGTGGGAGGAGGGGGTCATTGTGGAAGACATGAGCAAGTACGATGGTCAACGGTCCACCAATATACGAGCTCAGGTAAGTGGGCTTTCATTCTCGTTGGTGATATCTAATATAGCTTGTTCAAGTTTGTGTTGACTAAATAGGGGTGTTGTGATATGTTTGGTCACCTCAAGTTATCATGCATATCCATTGTGTGGGCCACAGCTAGATGCCCAAACTTGGTCACAAATAATGAGAAAGATGGTATATCAAGGATATGCCACTTTCTTGCCGGAGGGTCATGGATTGAGGAAAGGTTTTCTTGGATGACTTGCAATATGAATGAATGCCCAAAGCTAGTACGAGTTGAAAATGGTCCACAAGGAGTCACATCCAAATGGAATGCGACACTTCTCGATTTTCTACAAGTTGTCGTATTGTGAAGCAAATTATTAGGTCCATAAGTGACACCCCTATGGGTCCTACTCTGATAGATACTACCCCCATGGGTACGCTAGATATATAAGGGTCTCCTGGTTATGCCAAAGAGCGCAGTCGTTGCAGTAGGTGGGCGAGAACACACATTAGATGTATTCGAGTAGGGTATGGATACCTCGTAGATGACAGGATAGGTGGGTGAGGACACACCTTAGACGTACCCCAACAGATTGTAAACGCGCGGCTATCTAGTAAGTCAATCATCTTTCTTGTCCTTAGTCACTTTTTTTAAAAGCATTATGTATGGTGGACTAATGTGTAGTTGTTTATTTTGAAGAGTTTTTTTAATGCTACTTTGTGTCAAGATGAGCTTTTTGATGGTGAGGATCTATAGCATGCTCTTGGATTCTTGGAGCGCACACCCTCTTCTTTTCTGGTTGTGTGATTTGTGCATGCATCTTCCATATACTATTCCTTAGATGTACTTATCATCCTTTGTATAAAATCACATCTTGCGATAATTACAAATAGAATTTCATGTTTGTTTTGGCTCTCCTCTTTCTCAATGGTTCCATGTAATGTCATGAGTTGTCATCACTAGTCTTGTACTTATTCGATGAGTTATCAATCTTGTGGGTTTAAGTAGTTTTTATGCTTGTCTTGATGATGATTGCATATCCAACATGTAATTGCTATGCAGAATATTATATATCACATATGGTGCTGCTGCCCTACCACAATTTTTTTCTTCCTTTGTAAAAACCATCTCTATTAGCATTGTTGATTTCTCTGTACATGTCACTATTGCAGTTGCTAACTATTGCTATTATAATGACGAACATAGCAACACATATAGCGATGGTTTCTGTGATGATTTTGTAGAGATGTTTATATCGACGATAGGGGTAATTTTTTTAATGAACATTTACATGGATTTGAACGTTGGTATGAGGCCTATATCTTATAGTGCATGGCCCAAGTTCAATAGAAGTAGGAGGAGTTTCACAAGCAATGGCAACATCTCTAGACCTGTTGTGGCCGAGCTCTATTGGGTTTGTTTGACCCCCTCCATGATGAGTACTTGTAAGCCGTAGTGAAGTTTGTATTTCTACAAGGAATGTTCAGAGAACAGATCCTGATATGTTATAAGGCTTGAAGGTCAAATTACAAATGGACCTATGGGATACTTGGGAAGATGTAGTTTAGAGATTCCGGGCCACCCTCTCGAATGGCTACTCTTTCCAATTGCACCTGTACCACATCCAATGGTAGACAATGATCTAGATGTTGATGCCTAGTCCCAATCTCTGATCCAACTCACCCTCTCGACTCCTGCCCTAGCTACTACTAGCCCCAATGCCATAGCACCATCCACACCCACCCTTGCAATCTCTTGTTTCACCATTATCTCAACAATCATTCTCTAGCAAAAGTCTATAATCCTCACCCCAATCCTTGTTTCCTAAGGTGTGCCCCTAGATCATAGCAAGATGCCAACATCCCCTTTTCCCACTCCAATTATATCCATAGGTGTTGCAACTCACGATAGGAGATTACTCAAGCTAGCATGTAGTAGCTTAGAGAGAGGGAATATTCCATGCAAACACCCTTTGCATGGCTTAGAACCACCAGTAGACTAGATGCACCTAGCAAAGGAAATACCATAATCAAAGAGGAGGTCATTCCCTTAGTGATGATGTGGCCCTCCTCCCCACAAGCCCTAGTCACAGGACTTCTTGGACTTCACCATTGGTACTTCCTCTTAGTGTCCTAAATGGCTAATGCTCATGGAGTACTAGAAGGCTCTTGAGTAAGAAAAGAAAAAGAAGTCCTATAGAGTGACCACCACAAACTCCTAGTTGATGTGGATGCCAAGATCAAAAAGTATCTCATGAACATATCCCACCAACAATCTGACAAAACTTGGATCACACCATCCAATGAGGCTAAATGCCTCTTGGCCTAGTGCTAGTTGATCCAAAACCATGCATTGGAGCTCAAGTATCTACTACTACTACCCCGCTCAAGAAGAAGTGCACCTTGGTAAGGAAGCCCAATGAGGAGGCTCGCGCCTACTGTGTAGAGAGGCAAAAGTGACCTGTTAGCACATAGAGAACATCAGAGGGGGTAATCGATATCAAGCTCCATACCAAAATGGAGCAAGTAAAGGGGAGATTGACTTAGTCTAAGGCATCTAAATGCACGATGCACATCTATTCCCTCCACGCTGTTATGAGAAATCAAGAGAAAACAATTCAAACCTTGACCCAAGAACTTTCAATATCGAGGATGGAGCACGATCAACTCCAACAAGTTGCATGGCTCGATGCTTACTAACTATCTAGAAAATGTGGTGGGAAAAATCCTATGCTTATCAAATCTTGTAGCCTCTTTACTTGGCCTACATGGTGCTTACTATCTGGAAATCTTGGCGATCAAAACTCTATGCTTACCAAATCTTATAGCCTCCACACTTGACCAGCATGAAACTGTGGCTTTAGTGCAATAGCCTTCACTACTTCTCTTGTCACTCCCTCTAGCTCCACCCAACCATCTAACTTTATCCCTTGCATACAAAACTCCCTATCCCACCCCCTTTGCTACCCTACACTTGCATCCCTCGACCTCTCATAAGATGTATCCACACTAGAAGACAAAGGATCCATCAAAGAATGACTCCTATGAATGCATGCCATGTGTTAGGTATAGGACAGTTTGATTTGGCAACTCAAAATAGCATTCATAGAAGGAATCGAAAAAAGATCATCAATGGTGGTAGCAATGGTGTAATGATACAAGGGGGTGGATTAGTTAAGGATTATGACAGAAGGATTTTATGACAACACAAGTTTCCTAGTCTATATAGAAATCAAGGAATAAGTGATGTGGTCTTCTCCTTCTCCTCCTCCTCAGTCTTTTGAATTCACTCCTTCTTCACCTCAAGTCGTCTTTATGTGGACTCTCCCTCAATTATCCTAAGTCTATTTATCTCCTTTCGACATTACATCCATTTGTCTTGCTCTTTATTCCCTTCTTTATTAATAGTTCTAGAAGCATGCCAACATTAGATCTTGTGGCTACATATTTTTTTGGGAATTTTTATAAATTATTCAAAGCCTTGTATCAAATCTTCGAGAGGTGGTCTTTTCTCCTATGAAAATTTTCGAAGAGTAGCATAGGAAAAAGGACTAAAAGTGTGGAAAAGAAGGAATAACAATCAATTAAACAAGGGAAGGATGCCAAAGGGAAAGGAGAATCCCTAACCCAAGCATTTATGTATAAAAGTAATGACTTGAATGAAAATGGTTATTCTTGTGTGTGCAAACTCTGCTCCTCTACCTTCTTACTCTAATGTCTTCTGTGTGTGTGTGTGTGTGTGTGTGTGTGTGTGTGTGTGTGTGTGTGTGAGTGTGTGTGTATGTGGTGAGAGACAAGGAGCATGAAATATCGTATGGTAGGAGGCTCATGATCCTATGCTTGATACAACAATTTGTTTCAATCTACGTACGAGTGACTAGGTGAGAGCTAGTCTACGATGCATGCGTTCAAGCTCTTGAAAGAATAAGAGTGTGGCCATTGGCCCAATATGTTGAGCATGTAGCACAACATTTTATTTTTGTTGCTAAGACTAGGGCGACTAGACCTCAAATAGCAACTCTTCCTGGTCGTTTCATATTTTCGATTGTTTGCTGGGTGGGACGTGAAGGTCCGATGCGTCAAGTGGTTGGGAAAACACAAGGAACTTTAGACACCTATCCATATAGAAATAAAAGAGGAATTTTCTAGATACTTATCAAAGTATCTAGAAAAAGTCTCAACTAGTAAAAGTGGAGCACTTTACAAGTTAGTGATATAGTAAAATATTCTTGTATAGGAATTTCAAAATTCTCTAGTTATCCATGTAGTGAAATTTTATTATATAAATAGACTAGTTAAAACTAATCATATAGTATTTTTTTTATATAAGAAAACTAGTTGCAATCATGTAGATAGTCTTAAGAATTGCTATTATGGTAAAAAATATAAATTAAAATAATAGAAAGAATTAAAATATTTTATCTTCATTAATAAAGAGGTCAATTCAAGATGCATATATCATCAATACTCAAAGGTTTATTGTGATTTTTTGTGACGTGAATTTTCTCTCTATAGAGTAACCAATCCACGAGAGCTTTTCTCATGGCTGGCAATGTTTGCTCATTGTGTCCTCCTAAAAAAGTAGGATCTCTCTTAATAACACCATATGTAGATTTTAATGATGCATATAGCTCATCAATGGATTGCATGTCTAAATATTTGAGGAGAATGGTTTTTTGGTCTTCCTCTTCAAAGGCATTAACAACCTGCATTTTAGAAATACAACATAGATTAGTGTGCTACTACATTGTAAGTTAATTAGCTACTCTATTGTCTTAATATTTAATAACATTGAGTTACCGATGAAGTTCTTGATGGCAATTCTATATTAGAAGGATCCACACTTTTTGATGGCTCAACATGGTCGAGAGCCGATAGTATAGACAAGAAAATAAAGTTAAAAATTTTAAATTATGCCACATTTAGTAAAAAGAAATACAAAGTACCTTAGATAATTTCTTACTTTTGCCCTTACTCTCCTTTTGTTGTTGCTTGCTTTGCTGCATTTTCTCGCTCATCTTATCATAATAAGTTTGTAATTAGATATAGTTTATTAAATGCATATATTAAAATAAAATATCAAGAGATGGCTAAGCATACCTTTCGTATACGAAGACTTTTCCGTGCTACTTCAACCTCCTCAGGATCTTGGATCATATCTTGTGGAAGAGAGTGTTCACTACTACATGAACCCTATAATACAAGAAAGGTAAAACTTAAAATGGAATATCTTTTAATTTAAAAGTATACAAAAATTAAGAATATATATATATTCCTCATAGAGATGGAATTCCTTGTAGTAGCTCCATAAAACTATGATCTGAGTTTAAATAGTCCTGAAACATAGGTTAAGTGTTAGAGACAATCAAATGGAAAAAGACTACAAACCAAGGTATACTAACCATTTCATTATTTTTTTGACATTTTTCAGAAGCAGAAATTGAAACAAGAGGCAAACCATCATTGTGAGATTCCAACTAGTACAAGTAAGAAAATTGAAGTCAATATCAAAAACTAAAAACTCTAAATATTAAAACATTTAAATGAGTGAATGGTGTACATACATGTGTTGCACTATTCTCAGAAAAGATACATTGTTCTTCCACCATAAGTTGTGGATAATACACCTCGTCACTTGTATCCTAAAATTTTAGAGAAAATATAATGAAAGGTAAATATATCTAAGAAACTTAAAGTGAAATGATTATAATAAAGATAAAGATAATAAAAATTAAAAATAAAACTTGAGATGAAAATTGCAAATATTACAGGTTTTTGTTGCATATCTACTTGCTCGAAGCTATGATTCTTCTATTAAAAAAACATAGTTGTGCCAATCAATACCAATTTCTTATGTATATAATCTATGGTGAGAAAATTTTGATAAATAAGTATGCTTACCAAATATATATCCACCAAAGATGATCTTTTCCTCTTGAGTTTCTTTCTGAGATTTTGAGCAACAGAAAGATAGTACATATATACATCCTCCTTTTTCCAAAGGTAAGTAGCACCAGGAAACTCAAGTGGTAAAATTTGATCATAGTTTTGATCTATGATCTCTAAAATTCTATGTTTGTCATCTTTATTATTATGAAACCGCAAATCCTTGCCAATCTCATGGCTCTTGACCTAATTATACACTTTTCTATGATTAGCACAATACCTAACATTTTGCGTATCTCGATAGTATTTTAGTAAAAATGGTTTTCCAAACTCATCTTGGTCTTCTCGACTAATCCTTTTAGGTGGTTTGAAAATCTGGTCATATGTAGGAGTCTTCATCAGAAATACATCTCCTATTTGTATACTCTTGATTTGCTTTTGAGGTGGCAACTGGACTCTTTTACTTTGTATTGAAACTAGTTTGCTCATGCTCACTGTTTGTTCGGAACTATCATTATTTTATTTCAATTCCTCAATTGTTTTTTGGAGAGTGATGATAGTTTGCATCATTGAATCTTGAGTTTGTTGACTTGGGGAGGCCATGAGACAAGCTAAAATTAAATCAAGAAACTATGTTAATATTCAACCAATAAAGAATCAATCAATAATATAAAAAGGATACAACAATCATCGCACTCTCTTTTTCTCTCTTTCTTAATGATTTTAATGGGCTTTTAAGTCTTAAAGAAAAACACCATACAACAATACAATATACAACTATACAAACCATCAGACAAGCTAAAATTAAATTTACAACTTTATATGCTAGTATTCCTCAAACAAGAGATTATATCCATACGTTAATCTTCTTCAGGCAAGAAATTTTCTCATTCTTTATAAAAAGAAATAACAGTAATCACACATGCACACATGCACACAAAGGTCCAACTACCTATACATGAGACACAACATGAGCTATATCTAGGAGATATCGTCCTAATATACAGACGTCCATAGATAAAGCATTATGATATACACAATGGGATGGCGATCAGATAATGATGTCCATTATGACTAATGCTACTAGCACCCATTTGGATCTCCAAGAATGCAACACACACACACTCTCTCTCTAAAGCAGTCAAGTTACATCACGTGATCTCCACACTATTGGAACATCTATAGACTCTCCAATTGATAATGTTACTCTCCTTCTCCTTGTAACTTCAAAGTTTGACATTACCATGCTATGCAAGTTCCAATCCCTCCAAATATCTTCATCAATATCAATTCTCCATGTACTTCTATTATGATCACACTTCAACCATGACAATTTGCACCTTTTTTCTTCATAATTTACCTCTCTTATCATTGCATGAATGTACTCCCCATCCATGTCATCATCATGTTTTCTTGCCAACACAATATCATATTTTTCTAACCAAGGAGGTATACAACCAACTGCCCCTATTTGTAATAATCTTGTTCTTTGAATTAGATATTTTACCTCATACGCAACAAGTCTATTATGTAAAGGTAAAGGAACAAACTTATGCAATAAAGAACTCAATGGTCTTATGCAATCCCATGTAAATGGAAGTCGTTGAGTTTGTAGTACACTCATTCCCATGATTGGATCTATAAGTAAGCATTCTTCATTTTCTTTTACAGTTATGCATTGCTTGTAATGTTCTGCACTAAAAAAGGTGTAATACTCTCCTTCCCATTGAATGGAAAAAAAATTAGTGAGTCTTGCTTTCCAATAACCTATACTTTCTAACACACTACAAAAAGTGTCCGTTTTTACCACGACGTCATCTGCGATCTTGTATATCTCTCCATTATAAAGAATTCTTCTATATGTGGTAACTAGATGTCCTACTAGTGCATTCTCTTGAAGACCAAGAAATTGCGCAATATATTTTTGTTCTTCTGATGAAAGGGGACTATGTTCTCTTCTCCTTTTTGTGATTAAAATGCATTTTTCACGCATCATTATGTTACAAGGATATTGGGAATCATCTCTTTCAAAAAGTTTCCACATCTCCTTTGCCTTCTCAATTGAACAAATCTCCACAATGCCATTCTCACGAAATGAGTAACAACAGGGTGTTTGGTAATCAATGAAAGCATAACCATCAGGTAAAACAAGACAATCATGTACTTGGATAAGCATTCTTTCATGTGGCAAAAGCCAATCTACTTCCATTTCTAATAGCTTAAATATTGAAGTGAAGAATGTCCTCTTATAATAATTCACATAAGATATTTCGTTAAAGCGATTATTAGTTTTTACCGCTATACATAATGCTACCATTCGCTCAAAGTCACAACACCAATACACATCATGCGATCCATGTCTCAATATGTCATCTAGTAGTTCTCCATTTCCTGCAACGTGTTCTAAGGGAGAAGAAGTAGCACCAAAGGCTTCTTCCTTTCGAACTCTCCAAGCAGAAAAAAAAGTACGTACAGCACCTAAACATTCTTTTGACCAACCAATACATCGACTATAACCATAGAAGGCATGTGCAATATCTATGAGCAACAAACCTAGGTCAAAATTTGACTTTGGTATCGCATCAACTATACCGAAATTTATTCAAAGATGTTGAAGAGTTTAACATCCTAACTTTAAATCTCAATTTTGTTTTGATCTTTGGCAAGCCCTTAAACTTGTAATGATGTTGAGGCCACCATAAAAAAGCCTTGGGCACCATGGGATTGGCATGTTAATTAGAAGAAACCTGAGCTAATTAGATTAAGGTTTCAATTCAAAGTAGATTGATGTGGATCATCAACTCGACAAAAGGAAAAACCCAGTCAATATATGACCCCACGCATGGAGATGCAATGAATGGCTTATGGAAAATCGTAGTCGATTCTTACCACATAACTACGAATGATTAGCCAATACTACAGAAGGTCAGCCCAATATCAAAGAAACATGCCGCATATTGGCCTCATAGCTCTACCCAAAATGGTGGCAAATAACCAAAAACCTTATCCCTTTGAACAAATGATCTGCATGTGTGAGAGAAGGTTACTATATACTTGCAACCACTACAACAAAAAGGCCTCTTAGACGCACTTTTAGACGTGATTTTTGAATATAGAGAAAATCTTACGGACGCGTCTATTCGCCCATCTATTAGCACGTCTACCAATTCGCGTCTATAATCACATGTATAAAGGAATTTACACGTAGAAATAGACGCGCAACAGATGCACATATACACACGTGAATACAAGCGCATTAAAAAAACAAAATTGTTATTTATTTAATTTATTCTGTGCGTCTACCAGTGCATCTATCTGGCAAATTAGATGGCATATAGACACGCCCGTAGACGCGCTTTTACAAGCACCCATAGACGTGAATGAAAAACAAAAAATCTCATTTTTTTTAAAAAATATATCTACTTTTTTTCAAAATTTGAATTATCTAGCGCGTGTATGAGCGCGTGTACTCTGCATTTTAGACACGCTTATAAACGCACGCTTTCTGCAATTTAAACGCACGGATAGATGCGCAAAACAGAATTAGAAAAAAAAAACCAAAGAGCATGTGGTTGCTCTTTGGTTTTTTTTTTTTCCCCTCCCATATATCAGATTGTGCATTTGGGAAAAAGACAATGGATCTAAAAGCACAAGAATTGAAAATAAAAGTCCATGTATTCATTATAGATCAAAAGCATTTACATGGAGAGTTTAAGTGCTTGCGACCTAAAGCGTGGCCGCAAGCAGCAGGCTCAAAGATGGATAATACATATACAAGAAAACAAGGCCATAGAGGAGGTATGGTGCTCCTCTACGAATCTGAAGAAGAAACATCTTCGCTAGTACCACCATGGCTACTAGCGTCGCTATCCCCCTCCTCGATATGCTCCACATCCGAGTTCGTCTACACACACAAAAGATCAAGGTTGCTTACGTAGACATGGTGGAGAAAAAGTTATAATTAGCTATACTTTTAATAGGAAAGTAAGAAAAACATACCCCCTATGGCTATCGAATCCTCACATCTCGGTTGTATTGGTCCTCAGTGATAAGACCCTCCTCATAGAAGTGAAGCCATGTGGATGCGTGGTTATGGCCTCGATGGTAACCTACCTCTCTAGGAGTAGGTATCCTACCAACGATAGTAGTCTGCAAAACAATCATGATATATACAAACAATTATGAGACACAATATATTAGAAAAAATTACATAAATAATTGAAAAAAATATAGATTTTAAAAAACTAAAAATCAATATATACTTACAAACTCTGCCTCCCACGACTCTCTGCCGCCTAATCCGTAATGCGACGATCCCATGGTTTCCATTTGGATGCGTCGCGCCTCTGTGTGCTGGCGACTCTTCACTTTCTCTGCTACTTTCTTCTTCGCTTTCTTCCACTCTATGCAGTGGCACATAGGTTGTTGGCTATAGGCTCCACGCCCCTCCTTCTGCCTCTACAGTGAGTCTCTAGCGCGTGTCATGAGGTGGGATCTTTTGTTGTGAAGCAAATCCCTCACTTTTGTGCGTCCCCAATCATCCGAGAATCGCTGACCCTCAGGATTTGGGTACCTCCTATGGACTGCCCTCAACACCTCCTGCCACAAGCCGCTTTTCTGATTTTTGAAGTAGACGAAATAATCTTTATACGTCGCATGCATGACGCTCCTCATGTACACCATTACATCCCTTCCTTCATCATCATGGAAGATGCCACCAGTATTTGTAACTCTATAGTAGTGGCGTACTGGCTCCTCTACGTGATCTATTGGTGAGGGTGATCGCTCGTCACTTCCTAGGCAACCCCCACACAAGCCTCGTCCTCCCCCTCAACTCTCCCTTCTCCCTCTCTGTCGATTACCCTCTACCTCGCTGGATGCACGTGCTTCTGCAGATGCACATGCGTCGGCTGACACTTGTGCTTCAGTCGATGCATGTACAAGTGTTGCACGTGGAGTACCTGCAATTGGAGTTTGGGAAGTAGTGCTAGGCAAAGACGTCCAACGTGTTCCAGACATGACGCTGAATACCTTGTCTGCTGGGGAAAGCGGCCAAGGTGTCTGGTCATCTCTCCCATGAAGTCTTCCCTACTAGGAAAACCTCCAAAAAATGCATTGACCCCCTTGCTGAACAAGGCCAATGTATCATTCATGCTATCCAAATCCGGGTCATTGCTAGATGAACCAGGATGCAACATCTGTAAAAAAAAACACAGGAAAAGGACAAATTTGTTTGCATACAAAAAATCATATATTACCTTCATCCACATCTAAACATTTTCAAAGAGCCATAATCCTCGATCCAATCCAACATTAATTATGAAAAATCATTCAGTGAGCCTAGAATCATTATGTAGGAGAAGGCTTTTGATACTCACACATTTTCATTTTCTTCAAGTGTATTTTGCAAGCACTTACTAAGGTCCATTTAAGTGAAACAAATGTGTAAAAATCCCATAGAAAAATTTGATCATGAATCAAGAAAACTGATAAACACAAACATGGGATTGGTCACATTCATCATTGCAAAAATATATTGTTTAAGCAATGAAAATTATTTTTTATCAGAGCTGGCTGGCACGTGTATAACCACGTCTAAAATGCAAGATAGACACGCTCTCAGATGCATCCCTAAAGTCAACCCTCTATCCAAAACGCGTCTATATCCGTATCTGAGATGCAATATAGACGCACCCTCAGATGCGATTTCTAGGTCAATGCTTCTGGTGCGCGCGTGTATCCTTGCGTGTAGACTGCAGAATACATGCGCCTGGAGACGCGACTCTGAAGTCAAAGCCTCTGTGTAGAGCACGTGTATTCTCGCATCTCCGACACAGAATACACGCGCTCTGAGACGTGGCCTCAGATGCAATGAGAGAAAACATTTCTTCGTGTCTATCCCTACGTCTACACTGAAATGCAGTCACATTGGCAGACACGCTCACGGCTGATTTCGGTCCGACAACCGCCATTCATGATTTACAAAATGCAATACATAATGCAATCAGAAATCCTAATACAGAGAGAGAGAGAGAGAGAGAGAGAGAGAGAGAGAGAGAGGACTCACCTTGGGTGTTTGGTGTGCCGGGTGGTGGTGCTTCTTCCTTCTCCTTCTTTCTCTCCTTGGTGAGTTACTCTCCCTTGATGCTTGCTTGCTGTATGTTGTCTCTTCCCTTTGCTTCTTCTTCCTCTTGTTCTCCTCTCTCTTGTTCTCTCTTTCTTCCTCTCCTTGGCTTTCCTTTTTCCCTTCTTGTGTGTTTGAAATGAAAGAATAGGTGAGTCATAAGGAGGTGAGGTATGAAGAGACTAGGTGAGGCATGAAGAGACTGCATGTCGGCTAAACTCAAGCTTCATAACCGCAAAAAACGCAGGAAAGAAAAGGTGCAGTTTTAAAAGAAATGATCTAAGTATGTTTTGAATTTTGACGTGTGCGTCTATTTTGGTGTATATATGCGCGTCTAAGTTTACGTAAACGTGCGTATAGACAAGAACTTAGACGCGCAAATAGACACAAATTTAGACACTTACGTAAACGCAGATATAGATGCACATTTAGGTTTTATCATAATTTTTTGTTTTTAAGATAAGTTTTGATAGTGAATTCTTATCATAAGTTTTAATGTATTTATGATGAGTTTTGTGTATTTAAAATTGAGATCTTAGAATAATTAATACATCACCTTGAAGTTTTTATGTAAACATATAAATGATAAATATTTTGATGTTGTCATGAATTAGGTTTAATCATGTCGTCATCATCACCTAGTACGGTGCATGCTGATGAGTCAACGAGCACATCCTCAAGTGAAGATGAAACATTACGTCTTCATAATCGAGATGCATGGCTACGACGAAAAATTAAATGCATGTGTGATCGTTGTCGAGGGTGTATTTTTCAAGCACGTCGAGTTGCAATGTCACACCTCAGCATGTATGGAGAATGGGACCGAGAAAAATCACCGGTATTCATTGTTTTTTTTAAACACTAAGATTGCTAGTCTATGTTACTCAATATATATCAATGTACATGAAAATCCCTTTTGTGGTTGAGCAGGATGTGGTGCCACATCCTCAGATGCTCCCTCTCGGGCATTGAGAGGCTGCAAAATGTCGACGCGAGGAGGCAGAGTCTTCAAGAAGAGTGGAGACTGACAACCATGATAGTAGCCCTCATGAAATGCCCCATCAAGTTGTAGAGGATGAGATTTTTGACAACATGGTACACCATCTATTTTCGCAACCAATTCAGGGAGAAGATCACTCTTCGAAGCCAGATGATCCACTATACGTAGCGTCATCTACTCTGTTGTATGAAGGTTATACGTACTCCGTTCTTCGTGCGTCCCTCGAGATACTTAACTTGCAAAAAATTTATGGATGGAGTAATGTTCGTTTGCATGCGTTATTGAAGTAGGTATCAATTTAGTTTGGCTTATGAATCATAATATTAACTGTTCTATTTTGAAATCAGACAGAAATATATGTTGGTGGTTTTTTAACTCAATTTTAAAAATATATGTAGGTTATTATCACAAATGCTTCCAAAAGGAAACAAATTGCCAACTAAGAGAGAGCAAGCAAGACATTACTTGACATCTCTGGGAGGCCTCGATTATGTCAAGATCCATGCATGTGTCAATGATTGTGTCTTATTTCGTGGGATTCATGAGTTCGCACGAGAGTGTCCTATTTGTGGCGAATCAAGATATGAAGTGGAGATGAAATCAATGGATGTGCCTCGTAAGGTTTTGCGACATTTTCCTATTGTTCAACGTATAAAACTTATGTTCAAGTGTAAGTCTATTGGAAAGCTCATGTCATGCTATGCTAGTCATCGTTCAAGTGATGGAAAATGGAGGATCCCTGCAGACACACCGGCATGGCAACATATAGATAGTTTGTGGCCCGTTTTCAATGAAGAGACAAGAAATTTGAGATTTGGTTTAGGTATGGATGGAAACAATCCATTTGGCATCAAAAGCACATCATATAGTGTATGGCCAGTGGTATTGGTGAACTATAATATTCCTCCATCCATGGCAATTAAAAAGGGACATGTAATGTTGTCCCTTCTGATTTCTGGAAAGCACAAGGTAAAAAATATGGACATTTACTTAGAGCCTTTGATTGAAGAGTTAGAAATGTTATGGGAAGGTATTGAGGTGCAAGATACAAGCACATATGCATCCTCTAGAGATTTCACATTGAAGGCCATGTTGTTGTGGACCATGCATGACTTTCTAGGATACGGAGAGTGTTCAGGTACATGTATATAACTCTATATTTGAACTTCAAGACTTGAATCAATTGCATTTTATTAATTCACTTGTTTGTTCAGGTTTAACCACATCAAGATATCATGCATGTCCTATTTGCGGTCCCTCTCTAGTTTCCTCTAGGCCAGCACGTTTAAAGAAGGTTATCTACGACAAGCATCATCGATTTCTTCCTATTGACCATCTCAAATATGTTCTCTCTACTAATGGAATGACTCCACAATCTCTAACCATTCGAGATTGGAAGGAGAGATGGATTAATGCCGACAGCAACCCTCCACTCGGCATGAGTCGGTAAGAAGTGCAATTCTCTCGATTGACTTTAAAGTATTTAGCATGATGAATTATTTACATAATATATTGTTTGTTTGTTAGGTTCTCTATATTTTTTTGTCTTTCGTACTGGACTGAACTCAAGATCAATCACCTGTTGGACCCCATGCACATATTCAAAAATGTTGTATCTACATTATGGGATCACTTGATAGGGGCTTGTGATTCAGTCAATGTAAGGGAGGATTTACGTAACATTGGTCGCATGAGGCGAGCTTGGCCATGCATTGGACCCAAAGGAAAGATTGAGCTACCCCATGCACCTTGGATGTTGTCAAAGAATGAGGAAAAAATAGTGAAGGAACAAATATGTAGCTTTTGAACACCCACAGGATGTATGAGATGTCTCAAGGGAGCCTTCATAAAGAAAAAAAAAGAGGTGTGAAGCAACTATCTAGTTTGAAGTCCCACAATTGGCACAAAATGATTCAAGTAAGGGTATCTCTAACCATGAATATAGTAATTAGTGGAGTAACTATGTGTAAACTTTGGGGTATGATGACTTTTTCCTCAACTAATCATTTGATCTATGAATATTGTTTACATTCAATTTGTACTTCCTACTAGCATATCCCATTATGTATCCAAATATGTACGTGATATCATTTACAAGATGGGAGAGCTTATGAGGTGTGTATACATTGTACTTTTTCATTATATATCTTTGAATTTCTACACAAAAATAAACAATTCTTAAATACATCCTGACAAATACATGAGCTCGAAGGAAATTGATCCAAACACATTGCAAGATGCTCGATTATGATCTGTTGAGGTGGTTTGTTTGGTGGAGGAAAATTTTCCTCGATCCATTTTGACTACTCAATTACATTTACTCGTACATTTGATTGATGAGATTGCACTTTGTGGGGCACTTCATGCAAGGTGGATGTTTTTTCTTGAGCGCTTCATGAAAAGCTTGAAAGATTTTGTGAGGCAAAAAGCACGGCCTGAGAAAAGTATGGCTGAGGGTTGGTTAGTGCAATCATCCCTTGTTTATATCTCTGAATATCTTGCTAAAGTGGACCCCTCTCAACCACGACTATGGAAAGATGATGAAGACTTGAGGATGACCTCTATAATATCTCAAGGAAAAGGAATGAGTAAAGTGCTAACAAAAGAAGAACTTCGTAAGTTAAATAGTTTTTGTGTGCTCAATAGTAATGTAATGAGAAAATGGGTGACACTATATAATGAAGCAAGGGCAAGAAGAAAAAGTGAAAGACAAGCATTTCTCACTAGATATGGACATAATGTCTCATTTCCAGATCATCTAAATGCGCTCCCATGTCATATTGATATAGATTGATTACATGAGAAAATAAAGAGAATGGAAAAAGAGAAGGAAATTAATATATCTCAAGAAGAGTGGGAATACGTACGAGGTTGCTTATCAAAGGTGAGACATACTATCAATTAATTTGTTTCTATAAGTTATATTTTATATAAATAATTGACATGTTTGATCTTAATCTTTTACTACTAGTACACATTATTCAATGCTATTTGGTGTGAGGGTAAACATCTTCGAACTCAACGTATAGATGAAAAGAGAAATACCCAAGATTATGGTGTCCTTGCTCACTTTGAGGATGCCAATGGTACCATGGAAGGTTATTGTGGCTTGATCCAAGATATTCTAAAGCTTGACTTCAGAGGATTCTTTATATATGTACTGGATGTGAAGTGGTTTAAAGAAGTGGTAACAAATGGTGAGCATTGCACAGTCAGACGTCATCCAAGTGGTTTTGTAATCATTGAATCTACAAAATTTCACCAAAACAAGAATGACACATTAGTACTACCTCAACAATGCAAGCAGGTATATATGCAAAAGCTAAATTTTTTATATGTATACATGTGATACATATACACAATATAATAAGTATTTAAGTTTCTTGCTTTTGTTTTTCAAATACAGGTTGTGTATCATCCAATGGTAAACAATAACCGATGGTGGTATGTCATCCCTATATCTAATCGTTCAAAACCAATATATGGTAATATTACCGGCATGGAGATAGCAGATGACAATCCAACAATTAATGATGATGTACATGATAAAACCATTATGGATGATATACGTGATATAGTACAAGATGAACCTCGCGAGGATGTTCAAGGAAACGCAGAAGAAGACAATAATGTGATTGTCGATGATATTGATGAAGTTATTGATTAATATAGCAACACATCTGATAGTGGGATAGACTTATTTGTTTCGTTACCTCTTGGTAACATAGACCTAGAAGTAGATAGTTTAGCAAGGGCTGATCTCATTGAAGATGAGATGGATCATTCACTATAACATACTTAATTTGCTTAATGATTCAATGTGTATTCTTAATTCTATGGTTTTTATCATGCGCACACGTGTATACTCAAGAATCAATTTCAGGTGGTTAAATAATTATTAACTCTGGTTTTTTTATTATATTAAGTCTAATTTCAGGTGGTTAAATAATTGTGTGTCTATATTGGCGTCTATTTACGCAGATATATAGACGCAAAATTTGTGTCTATTTACACGCTCTTTTACGCGCATGTATAAACACAATGATAGACGCGCCCGACTTTACACGTCTAACATGCGTGTCTATGCCTCGTTTCTGTTGTAGTGTTAACCATAGAAAAACAGAATAATGTTCAGAAAAATAGATCAAGCCTAATATTCATGCAGAAAGGGGTCGTGAATCATTCGACATCTCCCAAAACTAATGGTCTTCCATTTCAATATAACGTCTCATCGGCCTACAAATGCTTATTCCCAGATGCATATGGATGATCGACATCCGGCCACCCAATCATTACTCACAGGGTACTGATCAGCATAGTCCATCGCAATAATATACTTATTCCCAAACGCATATGGATGATCGACATCTGGCCGCCCAATCATTGCTCACAGGGTACTAATCAGCATAGTCAATTGCAATTATAATATATGAGAGCTTTCAATACAACTAATTATTATAGAGTACTGATCAAACGTAGAGAGGATAATATAACGATTTACATTTGTTAGCTTACATATCTAGTCTGATCAAGAGCTTTCTCACCTGTCGACCGCAATATATAATTCCATCGCATATGTACTCTGTCATATTCTTATGCCGACACCGTGTACTCCTTCGATATGGGCTTTCGAGCCACGCACAGGCAGCTTGGTCGTGCAAAAGCAACATCTATTGGTAGCCTTGTTTTCACTCAAGCATGCAAAACAATGGGAGCACGGGCACGCAGAACAATGGGAGCACGAGCACGCAAAACAATGGGAGCACGAATCATGATGGGAGGATGAGAGATTAGAAAGAGGGGATGTACAGGAAGTAGAAGAAAATGAAGAAAATATCCGTTGGCGGGAAACGGATACGGATTTTCCTTTAAGGGTAGCTTCACATACATTACACTTCATGAAGGGTTTTTTCTTTAAGATTAGGTTTAAGGGTAGCTTCAAAAGGAGCTCCTTCTGACCACCATCATGGGAGTCCGTATTAAGTAGCCAACTGCGTGGTCAAAGTTAGTGGTGTTCAAGATGTCGCTCATAGCTAATATGGCATTGTTAAATATCTATCTTAAATTTGAGCAAGGGATGTTTGGGGATGACTAGAGCATCACTTTTATTTTTTCTTCTGGTGAACAAAGAAGCGATGTCAATGGAGTGCCATTGTAGATATTAGTTGTAAGGCTAGTAGGCTCATATTTTCTCTTTTCAAGTAGGGTGGAGTGGAGTAATCATGTTAAGATTTGTCTTTGGCATGCAATAGCTAAGCATAGCTTCAGAGGGTGAAATCCCAACCTAGATATTAGGATTAGAATAATAAATTTCAAGGTTTCTTAAGGTCTTCTAGAAGCATGGTTACTTGTTATTGGCTTGGAAAACTAGATTTTTTTTAAAAAAAAATTGTTGGGGAGATGGGATAGTTTCTTGCTCCAATCCATCTAAAAATTTAAACAAGCCTTTAGGTTCAATTTCTAGTCAACATCTTTGAACCTCAAGTTGTTTTTGTCTCAAATGAATTCAAAGATGGGGAGAATTTGGGAATAAGAAAAGATAAGGATTTTGCTGAACAGAGATGATACCCTTCAATTATGTAAAAGTTATTCTCAATGTCTTTATCTCATTGGTGCACATAGGGCTTGCTCCCTAGCAAGTGCATGTTGTGGAGCAAGATTTGGATGCCATTGTGATTAGATATGTATCATATGTAGTGAAAGGTACTGTATTGCTCCTTATCTTGATGATGAAGAAGTAGCCCAAAAATTTTGAAGGCAATCTACTTTTCTACGAGGTCAAGATCCAAATGGAAAGCTAAAGTGGAGCTGAAGGATCCACATACCTTTGAGGAACGTGTGAAGTTGGCTAAGTACCAAGAAAGGAAGGTTGAGAAGAAGAGAGAGTTTGAACTAGCTAAAGAGCCTATAGAAAGACTTGAGAGAGCTAGTGCACTAAGACATGAAAATAAACCCTTGTATAGGAGTGAAAGACATTTATGCAAAAATTATGCCAAAAGAATATTGATGTGTGCACCATTCCTCTCTCTCTCTCTCTATCTCCATAGGTTGGGATGGCTTGTACTCCCATATGCCAACATGTATCCAACAACATGATAGGAATTACCCTCATTATTTTAAATACAGAGGCCATGGTGCCCATGTCTCATCAAAATTGGAAGACTTAAAGGGATCTTGGTAACACTCAAGATTCTTTAAATTAAAAATGTTTTGTCTCATCAGTGATAATATTAGCTACCAAGACTCGTGGAATTATTTACATATCTAATAGAGTCTACATCTCTAATAGACCTGTTTCCAACATCTACTGTCTAATTGGATCTTATATATCCTTTAATATTCCTATCTACCCAATGCTTCAAATCAATTTGCATATGTTGTTGACATTGGCACCTTAAAATCTCAACAAATACCCCAATGACTCGTTGTTGGTATATTATTATAGACAAGGGCTCTTAAAAATAATCCTAATTTTTATCCCAAAAATATATTTGTAATATAGACTATATCTTTGTAATAGTCTACATCTTTGGCTCAATAAACAAAATTTTGTTGATGTTGATTATTCATCCTTTAAGAGAGAATTAGGTTTGTCTCTACTAGTCATGAGATGGTTTCATGGTTTTGCTTTGGAGATCTTTTTAAAAAATAAAACACAAATTGGATAAGAATATGAAAGGTCATTAGATGATGTAAAAGTAGATTCAACCTTTTATTTTGATATGTAAATTCACTTACTTTTTGTTTTTAAGTTTTGAATTTCGTTAGAGAACATAGTCTCGTGTGCATATTGTGGGAGCTATACATGTGTATATATGGAATTAAAGTCATATGCTCTTACTTGGAAATATGCACGAGGGAGGGAGAGAGAGTGTGTGAGTGAGAGAGAGGCATGATTGCCTCTAAGGCAATCATGTCTCTCTCTATACAAATATTCTTTTTAAATTTTGCAGGTAGACTCCTCGATAGACACAAATTGTGTTTGGCATTCGACTCCCCTTGAGTTTATCTTTATTTGTTTCATTTACTCTCACACTGATGTTGATTATCACTTGTCTACATGTCAGGTAAACAATGTCCAAACAGAATTTGAAAAACAACACTTTGATGAAGGTTATGATTGAAATCAACTATGAAGGTATAATATTAATTTTTTTCAGGTACAATCTTGATTTGTTTTAGGCCCTTCTCACTAGTGTGTAATAGTACCTTATTTCCATTACTGTAGGCTCATAGAGTGATGGCATAAGCATGGCTTAGATATCTCTAAAAATAATAATAACTATTATGTTTATTTTCATTCAGTCTCACATTCATGATGCTTATCACTTGTCTACATGACGGGTTCACTATAGGAGAATAACCATTATTTTTAGTTTCAGCCTCGTGTTGATTATTACGTCTGAACTATAGGACAATAACCATTATTTGTTTCAATTTTAGTTTCAATTTCAACCTCATGTTGAACTATAGGACAATAACCATTATGTAATTCAGCCTCAGCATTGGATTAAGTTGAGAGCAAAGACTAATCCCCAGCTAGCTGCAGGATAGTGCTTATGAAGGCCCCTGAAGTCATCAGGACTAATGTGGCCAACTCCATGGCATTAGTGCTAGAGCTTCCTAGGCACTACTGGGGTTTCATTCAGTCTCACATTAATGTTGATTATCACTTGTCTGCATGACAGGTGAACAATGTCCGAACAGATTTAATCATATCCAATGCTACATATCCAATCTATAGAACTAAGAATCGACTAATAGTACTAATATTACCCACCATTACTAGTATTAATAGCTCTACTTTTGTTGTAGCTACCAATGAAATGTGGGACATTCAGGGCATTTAGTGGTTATTGCCTCAAGACAACACATTTCTGTAGCTCCCAATAAAATGTGGGGTTGTGCCTCAAGATAGAACCCTTTAAGAATACATGTTATAGTTGTAGCATCCTTACCTTGCATGTGAATATCAAAGAGAACAAGCCGTGAAAGCATACAAGTAGTCCCACCTAGTATGCTAGGAGTACACTGATAGTCTGATGTAGCAACACCTTACCCTGCATGTGAATATCAAAGAGAATAAGTAGTCCAAGCATGTAGCCAGTACTGCCTAGTGCATATAACTTAGAGCACTGGAACAAGGTCATCTCCCTCATAGAGACGTTGTGCTACCTCAACGACGACACAACAATCTTTCTGAACCGCCATGCTAGGAAGACAATCTTGATATGATGATCATGAAGAATCTTAGGATACTGATGATGCGTGGAGTCGGGGTTGCCTTCCTAAATTCATTGCCCTGCATAAGCCTTGCATGTGAATATCAAAGAGAAGGTGTAGTCAAAGCATGCAACCAATCCAAACTAATGTACTGGGAGTACATTGACAATCAGATGTAGCAGTGCCACATCTCCATGTATACCAGTCAAAATTCGAATAAGTTGGATTAGAAATAATTAGGGATATTAGTTCGTAAGGTTCTAAGCTCTTCAAAAATTTTTAAGGTTGTAAGGTCTTCAAAATTTTACTGGTAGTGTAGAAGCAAAACTCATATGCAAGTTGGGAGATGGGAGTTTCGTATCATCTTGTGATTTTTTAAAATTTAAGATCAAAAGAAGGTCATGGTGTTTGGATTTGCAATATCATCTTCTCTTGCTTGTGATACTGGACAACTAGTAGGGCCTATGATAGATATGAACAATCGTAAAGGAGTGTTATAAACTTACTAGCATATATAGCCCCCAACCCAAACACATGCATGCTCTCTTGATAAAGG
Organism: Lygodium microphyllum; assembly: GCF_053477565.2. NCBI lineage: Eukaryota > Viridiplantae > Streptophyta > Polypodiopsida > Schizaeales > Lygodiaceae > Lygodium > Lygodium microphyllum. The sequence continues at coordinate 140,873,785 of NC_141148.1, forward strand.
GCATGCTTAAGCACAAGTTGTTGACATTGGCACCTTTAAATCTCAACAAGTAACATGACAATTCATTGTTGGTATGTTCTTATAAAAGTGTAGTTAACTCATCCATATTCAAGGACTCAAATAATATTCCTAATTATTATCCCGAACATATCTCTTTTAATTTTTTGCATAACATTGATGGCACTCCATCTTTTAATCTTTCCCTATTATTCATTTCAAGCTTTAAGTTTTTCCAATCTCACTTATGATTTGAAAAGTTGTGTGAAAGTAATTCACTCAATTCTCATGCAAGAGTTACAGGATGTGGGGGAACCAATACAAGTCACAAACTCGGGCCCCCTTACTCCAATTACATGCCGAAGACTATATAAAGGGGGCCATTAAAGTTTTTTAGTTGTTATCTTCAAGATAACACACAAATTCAAGTGTATCCACCTATAGGTGGTCTGGATCAACTCAAGCTAGCATTGACCATCCCTCTCTCATTGTTGGCCATTACCCTGGTTACAATGTGGGAAACAAGAGTCCTACTTCACTTCTAGGGTCTTATATGATAATCTAGGCTATGGATCTTCAACCTTCATTAATCTCACTGGATTCATGATGCCAAAATTAGGCATTTCCTGTGCATGTATTTTTGGTCATTGTTGTATGTTACTTGACTCACAACATACATAATGTACAAGATAATCAAAAAAATTCCTCCATCATATGCTCAGTAATTAAGGTCTGATGCTAGAAATCTTGAAATCACCCAAATTCTTTAGAATCAAGCAACTATAGCTCCAATTTTGCTACTTGGAAGCCTAGATCCCTTAGCAACTTTGCTAACTCATTCAATCTTAGGTAAATAAGCTTGCTTTTTCTCACATTAGTCCCAACTCCAGATAGTTCTAGAAAACTTTCATACACTTTGATCGAATACATCTACTAGTTGCCTCTCTACTTGCACAATATTGGTAAGTTATTGTTGGCAAAGAATTGGGAGACCAAGTGTCTTCTTAATGGTAGAGGAAGCCCCTTGCTTACTCCATGTTGCACCTTCAAATCCAAATTCCTAAGCAAAGGGTTGGTGATTATGGTGGCAAAGAGTAATGGGACAATGGGACACCCTTTGGCATCGACATCTTTACCTCAAATGGACCTTATAAGCATAGACCATTTACAAATACATTCCAAAGAGATTGAAATATCCCTACATAAATTCCTTGATTCCTCCTCCATCATCTATCATAGTGATGAGCTCTTGTTGCTTCTTTCGCTTCATCAATTCATAAAATTAATTGGTCGAAGAACCAGTCCCATAAGATACCATTTCCCTTAGACTAAATTTTGGCAACTTCACATTTATGTTTTTGCAAATCCTCCATGTAATGCTCCACTTCTTTGAGAATTTAATAAAACATCCCATTACTAGAACACTTAGAAAGAGTCATAATAATATACTCACTGCATTGCTAACTACTAACATGCAACCCTCTTTGAAGTGAATCTTGATCTTTGCCATACATATTGGTAATCTCAGTTATGATAGCAATGGATCTCATCTAGTTCTACGTTGGATTAGCCATTGGATTGTTGGTTTTTTTCCAAGCATCCTTCATCTATAAGTTGAATCCTTCCCTTTCTAGAAAGGAGGTGTTGAAAGAGAGGGGCTTCCATTTCTTTCTCCTACTAAACACATCCTTCTTGGATGGACTTCCTAGGTACCTCACATTCCAAGAGATCATAGTGAGCCAACTAATTAACATTATATCTTTGTTTGAACTTCCATAATTAAAAATAGCAAAATAGCCTTGTCAAAAAACCATTTGCAAGAAGATTTTAAAGGGAAATTTTTTATTTCTTACCTCCATTAGACTTCAAAGAATTTGTTGGTTGATATTATTTGTTTCCATCCCGCTTTAACTTCAGCATCTCTAGGATCACCGACTGATAATTAGGTTTCTGCTTAGGTTCTTCCTTTTGAGGCTTGTTTGTTTCCTTGAATTTACCCTTCTCAACCTATGTTTTTTCCTTTTTTCTTCTTTTGAAGTTCTTCCTTATCTCCACTATTTTCTCCTTTGCTTCTTCTTATCTCAATTCCTTTTTGGGCATTCCTTTGCAAAGCACCCATCTTCTTTGCATTTGAAGCATGTATCCAAGAATAGGGAGAATTTGACATCGACCAACAACTCAATCCCATTAGGATAAAAAATCTAGAGCATCTCAAGGATCTTGTTCCTCTTATCCCAAAGTACGAGAGGTCACTTGATCTACTAGTTGATATTATTGTTAGAACATAGAGTGCTCTACCTACTAGCAGTTCTACTAGCACATTACTTCTCCATCTAGAAAAGTAGGAAGTCCATGAAAACTAGCCCATATTGGGCATTCAATTTGGAAGACCTCCTCAAGAATAAAATCATGATGCCATGGAAGCATGTAAATAAGGCTCACTTTAAGCCAAACAAGTGAACCCAAAACCCAATCTCTTTTTGCTTTAGATGAAAGCAAGACCCAAAATAAGTCTAATGGCAAGCAAAACAATGTGAGTATCACTTTTATCCATAGGTGAGCCCAAAAAATCTAGCAAACTCATCCTCAAGGGGGACTTCCCTTAAAATACATGTACATGTTGCATAGAGAATACTTAGCATTGCTTTGCCGAATGCATGGCAACAAGGATACTAGTCATGCACATAGCACTTGCTCCCAAAATTCTATTGTGACTCTCTTTTAATTCTCACTGAAACATTTTTTGCCACCCTACATCTTCTTCTCTAGCTCTTCCATGTTCATGCTAGCAACGAAAATGTTAGCATAATCCATCTCTATCCCATTGTCTTGCTTCTATTGCTTTATGTTAGTGCTATGTGTTCCATCATCTCTTACTCCTTGTACACCCCTTGAATATGCTACATGCATGAAAGTGGAAGTATATGTCGCATGTTGGTAGGAAATGTTGCTTTTTTAATGAACTTAATACAACTACCCTAGTTAATAGACCATGTGCCATGACTATCTATTGAGAGCTCCCCTCTTCAAGTTTCCGCATACTCAAGAGGTTCTATGTCTTTCATTTAAGGAAAAGGCTATTACAATTTGAACGGTTTCTATTTTGCTAATGGATGGATATGCTCCTTGCTTGTAAGGGGCTTAAATAACTTTTGATAACTATTTGTGCTTGTATGGATGCTAGGTATATCCCATACTTCAGGGGGGATTTGAGGAGAATTTCAAGATTTAGAGCCATGGCATTGAATTGAATTGAATGAGATTCTTCTTTGTTTTAATGTGACAAGGAAATATTTATATTCTTAAAAATGATATTTTATTTGTGGATGTGTAAACTATTTGTGCTATGTGAGTAAGAATTAAAAGTTATCAAAATGCACAAATGTATCTTATAGCACATGTACATTTTGGATGCATACAAACATATCCATTACAAGTGTGTATCGACATTGTCTTATTTGAGATTGACTACATGGCTTATGGTTAGGCCTATCAATTGTGATGTATATTACTTAACATGACTATATAAGCATGACTATGTTAGATATTCTATACAAATTTGTTTTGATTTACTATGCATGCACATTATCCTATGATCCATAGCTTCATAATTTTATCCAATAAACATGACTATATTAGGTGATATATAGAAATTTGGCTTGCTTTACCATATAGACACTTATTTTACTAGTTGTAGCTTCACATCTATCTAATAAAATCAAAAACCTAGTTCCAATTTAAAAAACCCTAGTTACTAACTAGAAAAAAATTGTGTATTTACTAGTTATAAGGCTATTTACCATCTAGTTTAGTGCCTAAAGTTCCTTGTGAAAGGGGCTGCGGGAAGGTGCTCTTAGTGCTTCAAAGGTTACGGCGTGTTGTTACGATGTGTAGCGGCTCGAGGAGGTTCGCAGGTCGGAGAGGCTTTTTCCTTGAGTCGGGCATGGGCCGAGTGGAACCACGTATAAATATGAGTGGGCAGAGGAGCGGCTGCACGGGTATTTTCCCTCCTCTTGTGCATCGTCTTCTTATTCTGAGTTCTTCTTCTTCAGCGGTCGCGACGGTGTGTGATCTCTTAGCGCAGCCCAGGAGTATGGCGGCAGGCAAGTTCGTCGGCGTGGGCCCCACGATGGCGGTGCTGCTCCTGTCTGTGATGCTGTCAGTCACTCTTGCAAGTACGTATTAAATAAAAGTAGGAAATAAAGGTCGTGTAACTAGGGCAAACTATAGGTCTGGGGTTGCGTTTTGTGAGGTCTCTCTCTCTCATCTCTCCCCCCTTCCTCGTCGCAGTACCGTACAAACTTCAAGTGATTTCATAGATATGATGACTATGACTTACATGTAGTTTAATACGCGCGTGTGCAGCCCCTGATGGCCCGGCGCGGCCGTGCTCCGTGGACGACATACGGATCACGCAGGACTATGCAAGTGCGGGGGGGCTGGGGTCGGTGGTGGAATTCCAAGTGGTGAACAACTGCCCCTGCAGCGCACTCAAAGTGGTGGCCCAGTGCCAAGACCGGCGTTGGAACCAGAACCTGGTGAGCCCTTACGGCATCCTGGTGGACTATCCCTCCTTTGGGCTGTGCACCATCCTTCCGGGAGCCACCATCAAGCCCGCCTCCGAGGGACTCCGCTACGGCCGCACCTACTCTGGCCCCAACATTCTCCCTCTCCTCCCCCTCCAGGAGGTCGACTTCGAGCCCGCCTGCCAACCCAAAGGCCACTAGCTTGCTTAGCTAGCCAGCGCTGGCTGCTGATCCCATGCAGAAAAAGCCTTCTGTTTGTACGAGTGATTAATTCCCAGGATTTTGTTTTTTGAACAGTAATCGAATTCAGCTAGCGCGCTATATATGGAGTACATCTGAGCATCTTATGACGTGTCATGCACAATTTTCATCATCATCCATCCGCGATGTTTTGAGCAGAAAAGACTTCTTCTGATACATTCTTCTTCTCAGCGGGCCGCCGCCACATACATGCAGCCGCAACAACTGAGATAGCTAGTTTTGTCACTCTCGATGTTCTCTTTACTGTGTTCACTGCTTTTGCACCCGAAATATCCGGTCGCTTGCATTCCTCTAGGCTAGCCGCTGTATTGCGTCGACACTTACGTACACCGGTTCTTCCAGAGGCCTTCGCACGTCAACGCCAGCTCCTTTATGAGTTTGTTCTTCTGCTACTGCAAATTACGTGGTGCACATGCATGTATGTACACCGCTTGTAGAAAAAAGGAACTATTGCTGCTAGCCTACGCCTTCTCAATTAAGGCCTCAATCTCTAAGAAATTTTAGTCCCATTCGCCTGGAAACTGGAAAGGGATTGAATGCACTCATGTCTAGTTATCACTTACATCGATTCACTCATCTTTAATGTTCACGAGTTCAAACAAACCCTTTTCGCACTATGTTGGAGGCTTGAACTAGTTTGGCTCACGACTCGTAGATTGTATTCCTCTTCACGTCAGAATCAGGGATCCCTTCAAGAACCCACTTATAGCTTTATGATATAGAATATCGCATGCTATTGGAATGATGCTCTCTTTAGCTCCATGGGGTACATGTGACCTTCCTTTATGCTAGCGGCTAACATATGACTAATTTATGTTTTCTCAACTTGGATGGTGTCACGGATTAGCAAGATGCACCCTATACTTTAAGAGCATTTATTCGCAACTACTGCGGGTTGTAACAATCATAGTTGTTGTTTAGTGCTCGAGTTACAATCATAGCTACTGTTTGGAACATATAATTGTATTGTTATGGGTTATGGCTTTTTCTTCTCCTTTGAAAAATGCATTGTTCACTATTGAGAAGTTGGATGACATGAATTTCCCATATTGAAAAGAAAAGTTCGACAATGGATTGGTGTGACAGAAGCAACTTAACCATAATATCAAATGCAAAGAAGAAATGCTGGAGGATACGAACACATATGCATGGATGAGATGGATGAGGTTGTACACTCTTATTACATTCAATTGATTTTAATGTGAAGGATGCTCTGATGGTGGTCAATATGGAGTCTCAAAGTATTGGGGAATACTTTGAAACTATGAAGAAAAGAGGAAGAAAATGTTGTTTGATATCATGTGAGAAAATAAAATGTAGGAGAATATTTAGAACGAGAACACAGTGTGTGCAAGGGAATAAATCCTACTACTCTTCTACACTACATGAGAAGCTACCACTAAGTGGCATATATAGAATTTCAAGAGAGGGGTAGGTGAGGTCTACAATCAATTGGTGGTAGATGTAAGTGCTTGGACGTTGCACACGTGACCATCTTTAAATGCCAATTATTGAGGTAATCCTCCTTTATGCTTAATCGGTCCAAGACTAACATACAATACTTTCAAAGGAATTTGACTATTTTTCTAGTGATACATCTCCCCTTGGAAAAATGGTAGGATCCATCTTCACTACAGATATAACGTTTCTAGCAATGGTTTTTATGTCGAAGTCCACGTCCAAAGGACCATAATGGTACTAACAAGGTAGGATCTTTATATTGTTGAAAATCCGTGTGTAAATTTGTTGGTTGATATTTGTGTGTGTATCCTTGGAATGCCAACTAAAAAGTAGCTTGACGAGAAAGCAAATACTTGGTTCTTGTTGACTAGGAGAAGAACTATCATGAGCTAATTGAGTTAGGTATAGAAAAGAACTATCATGACTAAGTGGGTCATGTGATGTCAATGACCAAATGTATAGATAGGATGCTGATTTAAAGAGTGTAGCAAACAGATGAGAGAATAATCAGTTTGAGGAGTGCTATGATATACATCTCAAGATCAAGAAATAGGATTTTCATTAATGACATTCTAGTTTTTTGACTTGATCCTTAAAAACATTCGTAGAAATGCCATCTTCCATAGTTAAGATGTGTTAGTAGTCATGTTTGTTATGCCATGTCATCTCTTGCCTGTGAGCCTCAGTCTAAGTCAAACAAGGACTTTAGGAGCTCTGACTTGTCTATCACTTGTTTTGACGGAGAGGTAGCTCATTCAAGATCACTCAATTTATTGCATTTCAGTGCATTTTCTCCTCCAGATTTTATGTTCATTTCCCGAGGCTGTTTTTGCATTCTTCAGCCTGCCTCACCTGTCAGACATTGTCCACCCTTTCCAGATTTTTTTGAGCATTCCTAGCATTTTTACATGCACTAAATGCTAGTCGGTCGTATTTTTTGCCTCAAATTTCAAGTTAGCCAGCTTTTGGGGTTTTTGGCTATTTGTAGCCATTTTCCACTTGGTAGTCAGTTGTATTATCATCTTCCCTTCTTCCTTGGCAAGTACACACTCCTACTCCATCATCTTCCTCCATCTTTGGTGCTACCGTCATCATCAGCATGATCTGGTGCCCTCATCGACGCTTCGGGCTATGTGCAAGGACTCATCAGTCCACAATTTTGTATTCAACATTCATTATAGTCAATGCAGATTTCCTTTCTTCATTTTCTTCTCTCTCTATGGTCGTGTTTCTTCTTCAATTGTGCACTCTCACATGGTATCATCACCTACCTAAGAGCACAGAGTAGAGCTTCCATTGCAGACTTTCAAGCCCTTGGTAGTACTGTCTAGGCTAAAGTGCAGCCTTCCATACCTGTGTTTTGCTGTTTCGTAGCATCAGGAGGAGTAGGCGACAATTCTCTAAGTATTTGCAGCCTGTGTTTGCATCAAACGCAGCCAACAAGTCGTCCACATCAGCAGAGGAGGAGGCACCATCATCTGAAGGATAGGCATCAGTTTTTTCTCTCCAAGCGATAGCATTTTCTCTCTCCTCTTACAAGTGACAGCATCTTCTGGGTCCTTTTTTGACATAGGCAGCTCCATCTTGAGTGTCTGTTGGTTGCAAATTGTTTGGTGATTGTAGATATATACGAAGATGTCTACATTTCCTTCTGAGGGTTCAGTCATTATTGCTGACATTGTTTCAGTGCCTATTTGTGGTATTCGCACTTTGCCTTTATTTCCTGACCGCACATCAAGCTCCCTTTCCTAGGCTCTTTATGTTCTAGACTTAGGATTTCCACTCCTCTCAGTCTATGGCCTTACTAGGCTTGGTACCCACGTTTTCTTCACCGAGCAGGCCGTTTGTATTGAGGATTCTTCTACAGGGGCTGTTATTGTGACAGGTTGGCAGGAGAGCCAGCTTTATAGGCTCCATTCCCCTTCTCTTAAGGCAGTTGTCTATTGCTACACCTGTTCTCACTTGTGCACCCTCTTTTCCACAGGTTCCTTCCCATCCCCCACCCTCTCCTTCGGTGGTTCCCTCGTAACCCCCATCCCTTTCAGAGGGGGACAATCTCGGTGATGCGACTATGGATTTCCTGGCCCCTAGTGTTTTAGAGGGGGTTTTCCACAATCGTGGGGAGCTTCTTCATCGGTAATCTTCATCGATGGACTTCATTGACATTGGGATTCCTCTTGCCACACCAGGATTCTATTTTCTCACTTGAAATAAAATCAATTTCCTTTAGGAGGAAGTAATGCAATATTTATAAGAGGCAAAAGTTATCATATCACAAGTTTATTGTCTAAAGAAACTCATTGACTATATATGGAAGAGAGGAGATTTGTGTCCAATCATTTGAATGTGATTTACACAAGCTCTAGTCAATACTCAACACAAAATATTGCATTTGAGGATTCATTCAAGGCTATGTTTTTGCTTGTAACATTTTCTAACTGTTTGGATACTTTTGCATAATGAAAATTACTAACTCAGCACTTGTTGGTGGTTTGATAAGTGCTAATGTAGAAAGAGACATGCTTATAAAAGAAGTAAATAGAAAGAGCAATGGATATTCCAACAATAGCTCCAATGCACTTATAGTTAAAGAGAGGTTAAATGCAAGGGGAAACCCCATGATAAAGGTAACCATTACGAAAAATATGGAATCAAAAAGGGCTCTTTATCCTAGGAGTTAATGACTTATATAATTAAGAGAGATTTAAGTTAGACCAATGAGAAGAGGGTGATGTGTGCATTGAATCAACTTGCTTTCCCACCTTTGGTCAATAAAGCTAGCTTTTTTCACAAAAGAAGTGGTAATGCAAAAAATGAATCTTCAATTTTGAATTGTTCAATGCTCTCCTCTCTAATTAGCTACTACATATAAAGGTGAAAGGGTGAAATTTAAAGTTCGAAATGAAAAATTAACATCTTTAATTAAAAATTTTGTATGTGTGTCTTGGAGGGCTAAACTCAACAATATATATGACTTGAAGGATGTGGAAGAGCCATTATCTACTACATATAAATGTGGAAGGGGAAAATTTGAAGTTTGAAATGAAAATTTGACACCTTTAATGTAAATTTTTGCATGTATGACTTGGAGGGCTAATCTCAATAGTATATATAATATCTTGGGAGATGTGGAAGTGCCAATGAATGCTACCATGCTCGTCATCATGGATCTTGTGCCAAAATCATTGCTCAAGGATAACACCATGGATCACTTCTAGTACACAACAAATGTATTGGAACACAATGATCCTTTTGACATCTATGGCAATGCAAAGATCAACACTTGTATGGATGACCTCAAGCACCCTTAGGAGAAACATTCTCTCTCTATCCATCCGAGTCTCCCGCTTCCATACCTCACTTTATTCTTCACAACCATCTTAGGCTCTAGCTTTGTAATATGATCATGAATGTTGGTAGCCTTACCAGCATCCTTCCCCTTCTTAAGCAATGTATTGTGCATTTGATCTCTATATTGATTATCTCAAGATCAAGAAATAGGCTTTCTCATGGATTTTCAAGAATGACATTCTAGTTTTTTTACTTGATCCTTAAAAGCATTCGTAGAAAGGCCATCTTCCATAGTTAAGATGATCCTATGATTTTCATAAGGGGGGATTTATCACTAGGAAAATAGTTTATTCCTCTTGAAAATTTTGTATGTTAGTCTTGTTTCTCTTCTGCTTAAGCTCTACTTAAGGAGGGATGTTGAATGGTAGTTCACCTAACATAAAGATTATAGATCTCACATACCACTCTCTAAGACTTGTAAGTATACCACGTAGTGGTAGTTTCTGATGTAGTGTAGTAGAGTAGTAGTATGTGTTATCCTACATAGAATTTCATATGTGTTCATTCTTATTCTATTGCATTCTATTTTCTCACTTGAAATAAGATCAATTTCCTTTAGGAATAAGTAATGCAATATTTATAAGAACCAAAGTGTTGTCATATCAAAAGGTTATTGGCTAAAGAAACTCATTGACTGTATATGGAAGAGAGTAGATCTGTGTCCAATCATTTGAATGTGATTCGCACTATCTCTAGTCAATAGCCAACACAAAATATTGCCTTTGAGGATTCATTTAATGATTTCTTTTTAATTATGACATTTTATAATCGTTTGGATACTTTTGCATAATGATAATTAGTAACTCAGCACCTGTTGGTGGTTTGACAAGTGTTAATATAGAAAGGTACATGCTTATAAAAGAAGTAAATAGAAAGAGCAATGGATATTCCAACAAGATCTCCAGTGCACTTATAGTTAAAGAGAGGTCTCGAGAGAGGTCAAATGCAAGGGGACCCCATGATAAAGGTAACCATTAAGGGAAATATGGTATCAAAAAGGGCTCTTTATCTTAGGAGTTAATGACTTATGTAATTAAGAGAGATTTAAGTTAGACCAGTGAGAAGAGGGTGATGTGTGCATTCAATCAACTTGCTTTCCCACATTTGGTCGATAACGCTAGCTTTTCTCACAAAAGAAGTGGTAATGTGAAAAAGGAATCTTCAATTTTGAATTGCTCAATCCTCTCCTTTCCTAATTAGCTACTATATATAAAGGTGAGAGGGTGAAATTTGAAATGAAAAATTAACTCTCATTTCCTAATTAGCTACTATATATAAAGGTGAAAGGGTGAAATTTGAAATGAAAAATTAACACCTTTAATAAAAAAATTTATATGTGTATCTTGGAGGGCTAAACTCAACAATAGATATGACTTGAAGGATGTGGAAGAGCCATTATCTACTAATATAAATGTGGAAGGGGAAATTTTGAAGTTTGAAATAAAAATTGACACCTTTAATATAAATTTTTGCATGTATGTCTTGGAGGGATAAGCTCAGTAGTATATATATCTTGGGAGATGTGGAAGTGCCAGTGAATGCTACCATGCTGGTCATCGTGGATGTTGTGCCAAAATCATTGCTTGAGGATGATACCATGGATCACTTCTATGACACAACGAATGTACTGGAACTACTTTGACCTTGATGCCAGTGCAAAGACCAACACTTGTATGGATAACCTCAAGCACCCTTAGGAGGAACATTCTCTCTCTATCCATCCGAGTCTCCCACTTCCATAGCTCACTTTATTCTTCACAACCATCTTAGGCTCCACCTTTGCAATATGATCATGCATGTTGGTAGCCTTACCAACATCCTTCCCCTTCTTAAACAATGTATTGTGCATTTGATCTCTATGTTGATTATCTACCTTAGGTACATGTGGGTCCTAGTTGTTCTAAGCTTCTTCTTACACTTTCATTTCTGGAGGGGAGCTAGTAAAATGACCATTTTCCTTGCAAAAGTAACAAGAGTTAGGGAATGGGGAGAACTTAACTTCTAATACAAATTTGAACCAATATGGATAAAAATTCTACATACATTCAATTACTTTGTTGTGGCAAACTCACAAAATACAAGCTCACCTCTTAATCTTGAGCTTCTTGGTGATGGTAGTAGTAAAGGGAAAATAAAGGACTTTCCCCAAGCCTTGGTAATTTTTGTCAATCTTCTCATCAATCCATGGAGGGATATCAGCAAAGGTGACCTAGATGAGGCATTCCTATTGAAGAACACCATCTAGGAAGAATGAGAAGCACCATGGCAAAGTGTACATGTGATTTCCTTTACAACTACTAGTAGAAGAAATAATACAGTCCTTGTCTTTCAAGAACCCACCAAAACCATGAAGGAGCCACAACTAATGAAGTGATATTGCAACAAAGCAACATTCCCTTGATAGGTCTATTCAAACCACCAAGAGCACTCATCCTAACTGGGGGGGACTAAGAAAGTAGAAGAGCATACCCACAAAGATTAGTTTATCATACATGTGCTTGACCTTGTCCAACACAAAAGGGCAATCATATCAACATTAGTACTCTTTGTGTCCTATAGGGAATCAATGCTCTTTGGTTCATTTGTCTCTGCACACTCTTGAGTCAGGCAATGACCCTCTTTGAGCTGCTTCTTACTTACATAACAGCTAGTTGCATGCATACATATTAGTCACGCATATAGCATACTAACATCTACCATGTGTAAAGATTCAAAAGTCTTAAAAGTACTTGCACATGAGAGTCAGTCAAGTCATTCACTCTATTGTGAAGAATGAAGAAGGTTTCCAACTTAGTTTTGATCTTGCAAGTTGCAAAGGTATGAAGAAAAGATGGGCTCAAATGATCAAAAACATCATTCTTAGGTTATAAGACATGTTACCCCTTCTACGATTATGGTGTGTTATTACGAGTGCCTAGAGGAGGTTTGCAATTAAAAGAGGGTTTTTTCTTAAGTCAATCGAGTGGAAAGACATATAAATATGAGTGAAAAGAGGGAGTCTTTGTGTGCATGAGGAGGTGGTGTTAGTCATGCTGCATACACAATGATAATGATTAAGGGGATACTAATTATAGTAAGCCTCCCTTGGCAAGAGCAGCACAACTGCATTTTTTTATTTAAAAGGATTAAGCCCCCCTTCATGTGGCTCCTTATCCAAGGGGCCGAACTCCCCTCTTTCCTTATGCAGCCTGCTCACGAATCAAAGGCCTTCATCCTCATACTAACTTCCATCCTCTTGGTTCCCCTTCTTGCATTGCAAGGCATGGGAAAAATTTATACTTGAAATACCATTAATGAATATTTTTATATGACAAATTAGCACATGCATGAGAGAGGGTATTATTGACATTGTATCCTAAATTTCAAAAATGGAAAGTTTTGCTAGGAAAATGTTCATCATAATGCATCCTACACTAGGCAAAATGAAATCGAGTTATCAAATACATAATGGATTTGTCAAAAATCATCACAAAAATACAATCAAACTTAACTAAGCATTGCACATGTTTTAGAGTTGATACTACTACCACCCTCCTATTGCATGGCAACACCCATACAAGCTATTTGAGGTCCACTTGCCCTAGTCTTAGCCACCAAAATAAAATGTTGTGCTACATGCTCAACAAATTGGGCCAATGGCCACACTCTTATTCTTTCAAGAGCTTGAACGCATGCATCGTAGACTAGCTCTCACCTAGTCACTCGTACGTAGATTGAAACAAATTGTTGTATCAAGCATAGGATCATGAGCCTCCTACCAAGAAGGTCGCAAGGCGTAGCTCCATGATCAAAGTGAGTGCTCCATTTTCCCTCAACCCTCTACGACCCTTGTTATACAAGAGAAAGAATGGCTGGCATAAGAGAGTATTAGAGAGAAGGAACGATATTTCACGCTCCTTGTCTCTCACCACACACACACACTCTCTCTCTCTCTCTCTCTCACACACACACACACACACACACACACACACACACACACACACACACACACACACACACACACACACACACACACAGAAGACGTTAGAGTAAGAAGGTAGAGGAGCAGAGTTTGCACACACAAGAATAACCATTTTCATTCAAGTCATTACTTTTATACATAAATTCTTGGGTTAGGGATTCTCCTTTCCCTTTGGCATCCTGCCCTTGTTTAATTGATTGTTATTCCTTCTTTTCCACACTTTTAGTCCATTTTCCTATGCTACTCTTCAAAAATTTTCATAGGAGAAAAGACCGCCGCCTCTCGAAGATTTGATACAAGGCTTTGAATAATTTATAAAAATTCCCAAAAAATATGTAGCCGCAAGATCTAATGTTAGCATGCTTCTAGAACTATTAATAAAGAAAGGAATAAAGAGCAAGGCAAATGGATGTAAAGTCAAAAGGAGAGAAATAGACTTAGGATAATTGAGGGAGAGTCCATATAAAGATGACTTGAGGTGTAGAAGAAGTGAATGCAAAAGACTGAGGAGGAGGAGAAGGAGAAGACCACATCACTTATTCCTTGATTTCTATATAGACTAGGAAACTTGTGTTGTCATAAAATCCTTCTGTCATAATCCTTAACTAATCCAACCCCTTGTATCATTACAACATTGCTACCACCATTGATGATCTTTTTCCAATTCCTTCTATGAATGCTATTTTGAGTTGCCAAATCAAACTGTCCTATACCTAACACATGGCATGCATTCATAGGAGTCATTATTTGATGGATCCTTTGTCTTCTAGTGTGGTTACGTCTTGTGAGAGGTCGAGGGATGCAGGTGTAGGGTAGCAAAGGGGGTGGGATAGGGAGTTTTGTATGCGAGGGATAAAGTCAGATGGTTGGGTGGAGCTAGAGGGAGTGACGAGCACAAGAAGTAGTGAAGGCTATTACACTAAAGCCACAGGTTCATGCTAGTCAAGTGTGGAGGCTATAAGATTTGGTAAGCGTATAGTTTTGGTCGCTAAGATTTCCAAATAATAAGCCCCATGCAGGCCAAGTAAAGAGGCTATAAGATTTGATAAGCGTAGGATTTTTCCCACCACGTTTTCTAGATAGTTAGTAAGCATCAAGCCGTGCAACTTTTTGGAGTTTATCATGGTCCATCCTTGATATTGAAAGTTCTTGGGTCAAGGTTTGAATTTTTTGCTCTTGATTGCTCATAACAGCATGGAGGGAATAGATGTGCATCATGCATTTGGATGCCTTAGACTACGTCAATCTCCCCTTTGGTTGTTCCACTTTGGTACGGAGCTTGATATCGATTACCCCCTCTTATGTTTTCTATGTGCTAACAGGTCACTTTTGCATCTCTACATAGTAGGCGCGAGCCTCCTCATTGGGCTTCCTTACCAAGGTGCACTTCTTCTTGAGCGGGATAGTAGTAGTAGATACTTGAGCTCTTGAGCTCCAATGCATGGTTTTGGATCAACTAGCACTAGGCCAAGAGGTGTTTAGCCTCATTGGATGGTGTGATCCAAGTTTTTTCAGATTGTTGGTGGGATATGTTCATGAGATACTTGTTGATATTGGCATCCACATCAGCTAGGAGTTTTTGGTGGTCACTCTATAGGACTTCTTTTTCTTTTCTTGCTCAAGAGCCTTCTAGTACTCCATGAGCATTAGCCATTTATGACACTAAGAGAAAGTACCAATGGTGAAGTCCAAGAAGTCCTGTGACTGGGGCTTGTGGGGAGGAGGGCCACATCATCACTAAGGGGAATGGCCTCCTCTTTGATTATGGTATTTCCTTTGCTAGCTGCATCTAGTCTATTGGTGGTTCTAAGCCATGCAAAGGGTGTTTGCATGGCATATTCCCTCTCTCTAAGCTACTACATGCTAGCTTGAGTCCTCTCCTATCGTGAGTTGCAGCACCTATGGCAATTGGAGTGGGAAAAGGGGATGTTGGCATCTTGCTAGGCTATGGGGGCACACCTTAGGAAACAAGGATTGGGGTGAGGATTATAGACTTTTGCTAAAGAATGGTTGTTGAGATAGTGGTGAAACAAGAGATTGCAAGGGTGGGTGTGGATGGTGCTATGGCATTGGGGCTAGTAGTAGCAGCTAGGGAAGGAGTTAAGAGGGTGAGTTGGATCAGAGATTGGGACTAGGCATCAATAACTGGATCATTGTTTGCCATTGGATGTGGTAGAGGTGCAATTGGAAAGAGTAGCCATTCGAGAGGGTGGCCAAGAATCTCTAAACTACATCTTCCCAAGTATCCCATAGGCCCATTTGGAAGTTGACATTCAAGCCTTATAACATATCAAGATCTTTTCTCTGAACATTCCTTGTAGAAATACAAACTTCACTATGGCTTACTAGTACTCATCATGGAGGGGGTCAAACAAACCCAATAGAGCTCCACAATAGGTCTAGAGATGTTGCCATTCCTTGTGAAGCTCCTCCTGCTACTGAACTTGGGCCATGCACTATAAGATATAGGCCTCATACCGACGTTCAAAGCCATGCAAATGTTCATAAAAAAATTTGTTGGAAATCAAGCTCACCATCAGTGTGTCTTTATCTATGACCGACATCTATGATAGCTAGTGTGTGCAGCTGTCTACATGTGACTACATTAAATAAATCGGGTTAGTAGTCAGTTAGTGACCTGACTAGAGTTAGTCTATCTAGTCTACACTTACACTAGGTCACTTTATCTTTGTATTGTGTGTGCTTTTCAGTTTAGAGTGTGGAACATGAAGGAATGACCTTGAGAGCCTGAAGGCTCAAGAAAATGGAGTTTCCTTGTCTCTCTCTCTCTCAACTTTGAACATGGTATCAGAGCCTTACTTGGTGGACCTCTTGGAGCAGGAGGGAGTGAAGATGATCTGCAATTGAAGACTTGTGTCATTTTTTCAAACAGGCTGAATGCCATTGTAAACTGAAGGTATGCATTGAGTGATTGCCTACTCTATGGGTCAAGCTGCAGGTTGTGGCCTGTTTAGAGCCTTGTGAAGGGGGTATTGAGCACTAGTGTGTGCTCCATCAGCATCAAACTCAGCAAATCGAGCTGTTGGAGCTGGTGGAACTGATAGCAGCAAATAGGCGCAGTTGTTGGGTCCACCAAGTAAGGCTCCTCTTGGAGCTGTTGGAGCAAATAGCTGCTATCAGTTGTTGGGTTGCACTTCATCAAATGCTAGTGCATTTGGTCATCAAATGCTTGGTTAGGTCAGGTATGAAGTGCTTTGAGATGGCAAGAGGTAAATGCTTGACCTTGAGCTCTGACATGAGCTGAGATCAGAGTGGGCAGATCTCAAAAAAAAGGGCAGCACTGCTGTATACATAGTATACATGGTATATGCAACACATTGAAGAGCTTTGGAAGCTCTCTGACAAGCCTAGAAGCACTCTTGGAGCATAGGTATATGCTGGAGGTCATATGTACCTGTTGTGATCCATTGCAAGCTGATTTTGGTCACTGAAATACTCATATGTGGAGCATTTCAGACAGGCTGAAAACTGTCATTTAATATGGATAGCAAGCATTTGTTCTTTACTGAAGCATAGTGTGACATTTGGTGACATTTATGAGATGTATGTACTGACATGTGTATGTCAGAATGTTCATGGGTTGAGAAAAGCATTAAGTGCTACTGAATGCTGAAATTTTTGGAGCTGAAGCAAATGCAATCTTGTCTTGTTGGCCGAGTAAAAATTGCAAAAGTAATGTATGACTTTGCTCATTAGAGACAGACAGTCTATGGTCACTACATAGTCATGCATTGACCTTGTCATACTGGAGCAAATGTATGATTTGGTTTGAAGACACTTTGAAGCGGTTTGGAGCTTGTTATGCTAAATTTTGGTTGACTACAACTTGCAACTAAATTTGTTGACACTTGTATGTGCTGGTTATGCACTGTTCTGTGCCTCTATGCTCATGTCTTGACTGCCAAATGTACTAGCAGCTACCTGGGAGATTTTGGAACATGTATGACATGATTACCACTCAGTTTTGGACTTGAAATTGCTGCTGGTTACAGTTTACAATTTTCAGACTGCATGTATGTACCCTGGCAGTGAGGTTAGAGAAGCTTAAGCTGAAGCAAACACATAGCTTATGTATTGACAATTATATCTACAGTTGAGACCACTTGTTTGTGGGTTGTTTTGGGGTGTCAGTGGGATGAAATACCCTGTTTTTTTCTGCAATTTAGTGCAGAAAACTATCATAAACTGTTACGGACTGAACTTGGTCAGTCATACTTATTGGTCTGCAGGGAGTCAGGCACTTGATAGACAGTCTATTGCATCATGGCTAATACACATGGGACTGACAATATCACTCAGATAGTTGGAGAGAAGTTGGATAACAAGAACTTTGCATTATGGAAATTCAGAATGAAAAACTTTCTGGTTGGCAGAGGTTTTTGGGATCTATGTACAGGAGATGAGGCTGCTCCTGAATTGCCTGAAGCAAATGCAACAAATGAATAGAAGAAAGCTCACAGGTTATGGACTGAAAGAGCATGTAAGGTATTGCATTGGTTTTCATTATGTATATCCGATGCTATGGCTATTCAAATCACTGGCTGTGAGTCTTCAAAGGATGCTTGGGATATACTGATGAGAAATTATGGAACCATGATACATGCACGGAAGATCCAGTTGAAACAACAGTTCAATAATATGTCTAGAAATGGCAGGAGCATCCAGGTGTATACCACGGAGATTAAGACCATAGTTGATCAACTTGCTACTATTGGCTCAAGTGTATCAGAAGATGATATGATTGTTGTTGCCTTGAATGGCTTAGGCAAAGAGTACAAAGCTTTTGACACTTCCATTTCTGTCAGAGAAGAGCGCCCTAGCTAGGAAGAGCTAGTTGCTTTGTTGCTGCATGAGGAAGTCGAACTTGGTTTGAATACAGGTTCCAGTGCATCTCAGAGTAGAGACACTGTGTTATATTCTAGCCAGCGTGCCAGAGGATCCAGAGATCGTGGTTCATTTCGAGGTCGTGGTGACACTCGTAATGCTTATGGACAGCAGCAGCAGAGCAGAGTAATTGGTATGGTGCAAATACACAAGGTCAGTGTGGATCTGGTGGGTTTAGAGGCAGGGGGAGATCACCCCGAGGTAGAGGTGGTGGATCTGGTTCATGGCAGTCGTCTGATCAGTCCAACAGGGACAAGGACTAGCATTATTGTGGCCGGTATGGGCATATTGCAAAGGATTGTTACAAGAAGCAGGGAGATATGAAGGCAAAGGGCAGACAGCATGGGCACTATGCATCTTCTAGTGGTGCTCATGATGAGCCAGTTGATAGACTCTTTGCCATGCAGCATGTATCTAAAAATGCATCAAGACATGATAGAGATGACAGATGGTACATTGACTCTGGAGCGTCAAACCACATGACACCGCATGGAGAGTGGTTTGATGAGATGGTTGCAGGTACACATGGTCATGTATGTACTGAGGATGACATCCAACATTACATAAAGCATAAAGGGATTGTTCCTCTTATGATGCCTGATGGCAAGAAGAAAGGCCTGCATGATGTATTACATGTACCAACCATAACAAAGAATCTGTTGTCTGTGGGTCAAATGGCATAACAGAATTTGCAAGTGAGGTTCAACAAATATGGGTGTTTCATTGAGGAGTATGGAAATGGCAGCGGGTTAGCTACCAAGGGCAGAAGGGATGGCAGGATGTTTACATTGGATGCGACCATTCCGGGACTCAAGGCAGCCATGTTTGCTCATGATGAGAGTGCCATTCGGGATGTAGAGGTTTGGCACAAGCGGATTGGACATGTCAATGTACAAAAGCTGAAATCTATGCAGCAGAAAGAAGTAGAACTTGGATTACCTAAATTCAAGTATAATGATTTTGGTCATGTATGCCCTGCATGTCAGTTTGGGAAGCAGGCACGGTTTCCTTTCATGAGACATGTAAAAAACAGCACTAGGCCTTTACAGTTGGTGCACTCTGATATCTGGGGTCCTTCACATAATGCTTCTTTTGGCGGTGCACGGTATTATGTCTCATTTATTGATGATTTCAGCAAGTACACTTGGCTTTATATTTTGAAGCATAAGGATGATGTGTTTGATGCATTCAAAGACTTCAAGAAACATGCTGAAAATGAATTGGGATGTTACATATCATGCTTGAGATCAGATGGAGGAGGTGAATATGTCTCAAACTACTTTGACAAGTATCTTGCTAAACATGGGATCAGAAGACAGCTCACATGTAGTTATACACCGTAACAAAACGATGTTGCAGAGAGGAAAAAAACCAGGGTTTTGATGGAGTCAGCTAGAGCTATGCTGAATGAAAAATGTTTGCCAAATGGTTATTGGGCTGAAGCAGTGGTGATTGCTGTCTATGTGCTGAATCGAACCCCTACAGCAGGGATTCATGATGTCACTCCGTATGAACGGCTATATGGTCATAAACCTGATATTTCACACTTGAAGATATTTGGCAACATTGCATATGTGCATATACCGGATGAGAAGAGGAAGAAATTAGATCCAAAGGCAGTGAAAAGTGTGTTTATAGGATATGCACATGAACGGAAAGCTTATAAGTGTTATGTACCTTCTACGCATGAGACACTCATAAGCAGAGATGTGGTATTTGATGAGTTAGCATCCTGGTATGGGAATCCTATTGCAGTGCCTACTAATGGCTCACCCAGTATGAGTCATGCTGAAAATACTCCTACAGAGAGTACTTCCATGAGTGGTCAGACAAGTGATGTATCATCTACAGTGAGTCCTTGGACAGGACGATTACGGAGTCGCACTACTGCATCCACTGACACGGATATGTCATTGAGGGGGAGAACAGATAAGGGAAAAGAAAAGGTTTTTGAAGATGTAACAGGTCCACTCACTGCAGGTTATGATTCATCTAGCAGTGACAACTTAGACAATGAATTGGGGATTCCGTCTTTTATGATGCCAGGTGCTAGGCAGAGCCGTTATGTGCCGCCTCATGAGAGGCAAGCTCACAGTGAGCCACAGCTCAGGAGATCAGAGAGGGTCAGACGACCTGTTGACAGGTATACTTACATTGGATATTCAGCCCGTCATTATGCTTATATGATGAAAGTAACAGGTTTTAGAGAACCAAGTTTGATGAGGCAGTTGCAGATGAGAATTGGCGTGCTGCTATGGATGAGGAATATTCAGCTTTGGCTGAAAATGGTACATGGGATTTGGTACAGTTGCCTGAGGGAAAAACACCTATTGGATGCAAGTGGGTGTATAAGGTAAAATGTAAATCAGATGGATCATTGGAAAGATATAAGGCCAGGCTGGTTGCAAAAGGGTATGCGCAGCAGTATGTTCTTGATTATGAGGAGACTTTCAGCCCTGTAGCAAAGATGGCTATAGTTAGAACTGTGATTGCTTTGGCAGCAGCTAGAGGCTGGAAACTATGGCAGATGGACGTAAAGAATACATTTCTCAATAGAGAATTACAGGAAGAGGTTTACATGGAACAGCCTGAAGGCTATGTACATCTAGAATTTCCAGCACATGTATGTCGGCTGAAAAAGGCACTATATGGGCTGAAATAGGCACCCAGAGCATGGAATGCTCGCATAAGCAATTATTTGCAGCAACATGGTTTCCGATTGGGTGATGCTGATCATAGTCTGTTTGTAAAGAAGACAGATAGTGGCTATGTTTTCCTAGTTGTCTATGTTGATGACTTAATCATTACAGGAGATGATGAAAATGGGATTGCTAAAATAAAGACATGTTTACAGGCTGAGTTTAAGGTCAAGGACCTTGGAGAGCTGAAATATTTTTTGGGGATTGAAGTTGTCTCTACACCTCAAGGCATATGGCTGCTACAGAAGCAGTATGCTCATGACATCTTACAGAAATATGGTATGGCTGATTGCAAGCCTATGGATACGCCTTTGGAGCAGAATGTCAAGCTGCAGATGGATGTTGGGACAGAGATTGAGAATGTTACTATGTACAGACAGATGGTAGGAAGCTTGATCTATCTCACGATCACTAGACCTGACTTGAGTTATGCTGTGGGGCTGATTAGTCAGTTCATGCAGAAGCCTTGCAAACCACACTTGGATGCAGTCAGGAGAATTCTGAGATATGTAAAGAGTACCATAGATCATGGGCTGTTTTATGCATATGGGAAACCCCTTGACTTGATGGGGTACACTGATGCTGACTGGGCTGGTTGCACATATGATAGGAGGTCAACCAGCGGCTATGCATTTGGATTGGGTAGTAGCATGATCGGTTGGCAAAGTAAGAAGCAGCCTACAGTTACATTGTCTAGTACGGAAGCAAAGTATCGTGGTGCGGCCTTAGTGGCTTGTGAAGCTAAGTGGTTACAGCCTCTACTCCTGTTTCTCTCCCTTTCCCTTTATTTATTTGCCTCCCTGCATCTCTCTTTATCCATTCCTCTTCTCTCCATGTCTCTCTATCTATATCTATACCTCTTTGTATTTCTCTCCTTACCCCTCTTTCTGTCTCTCTCTCTTTTCTCTTTTTTTATTTTCCTCCCTTTATCCTTCTTTGTTTTTCTCTTCCCCCCTCTCTCTCAATGTTTCTTTCTCTCCCCCATCTTCCCTCCCCACTCTCACTTCTTCTCTCTTTTCCTTTCCCTCCCTTCTTTTCTCTATGTCTTTCTCTCTTTTCCTCTCCACTCACACTAGACACATCTCATTACAATCAAAATCAAAGATAGAAAATAAAAAACTCATAAAACAAGATATTGAAAGACCCTCTCTCCCCACCCCTCTTTGTGTCTCTCTTTCCCCTCTCCCTTTATTTTTCTATCATTCCATCCTCTCTAATTCTCTCATTGTTTCTATTTTTCTCTCTCCTTCGCTCTCACATTTTTCTTCCTCTTTCTGTCCCTTTTTCTCCCCTCTCTTTCTAGCTCTCTTTTTTTTCACTCTCCTTTCTCTCTTTACCTCACCCTTTTATCCACCTCTTCCTTCACTGTCTATTTCTTTTTGTCTCTCCCCTATCTTTCTTTCTCTCTTTCTCTTTCTTTGTTGCCTCTCTCTCCCTTTCTCCCCCCCATTGTTTCTCTCACTCATTCTCCTCTCTCCCTCCCTCCCTTTCTCTCTCTCTTCCTCTCTTTCTTTGTTACCTTTCCTCTTTTTCTCTCTCTCATTCTCTCTTCCTCTTCCTTCCTTCTTCTCCCTCTCTCCTTTCATCTCTTTCTCTCTCTCTCTCTCTCTCTCTCTCTCTCTCACTGCATCTCATCACAAATAAAAACAAACAAAAGAAAATAAGAAAACACAAGAACAAAGTGAGAAGAAGCAACATACCTACCACAAAGGTCCGAGAATGGATTCTTTGCCTCCTCTTCATAACGTCCCTTCTTTCTCCCTTGCGCACTTCTCCCTCTTCTTTGCATATGGTAGTGATGATGGTGACAGCTGTGAGAAGCTCTCCTTTTGTCTTTCCCTCTTCCTCTCCCTCTCCTTCTCAAGGTGATGATATCTCTCACTCTCTCTTGAAAATGATTACGGAAAATGCTGCGCTCGAGTTTTCAATGCCTTTTTTTTCTCATACCAACATTACTATTTATATTGTTATTTGTGTCGCCAATAGCGCCACAAATAGCATTGCAAATAGTGTCACAAAACGCTATTTGCAATGCAAATAGTGATGCCGCTATTTTATGTCCCAAAGCGTTGTTGCTATTTGCCCATTTCCTTGTAGTGATGAGAGCTTTTGCCACATACTTGAGGCAACATAGGGTGGTAGTCTCTAGGAAAAACTTTGTTGGAATCATGAGTTTCTACATAGAGGTAAGAGTGGGAGCTATGGTAGCTATGGAAATTGTCAGATAGTAGTCATAGAACCAATATTGGTGGAGTGGCTAGTGGTCTATACTTTCTCCTCTCTGAGATGCTTCTCAGTTCATGGAGACTACTTCAACAAAGCATGACATGATCTTACTCTAGTTAGAACTAGAGGTGTTTGATTCTGATATGGTGTGGGCAAGGGTATCAGTAATCCCCATGATGGCACAAGTGCTTTCTCTAGTGATTAGTGGGTTTTTTTTTTGTAGAAGGGTAGGCTCCCTCCTTTTGTATTGCATTTCGTTTTCCATCTATGACATTCATTGCAAACATTTGTGGGGATGAAGGGGAGGGATGTACTACCTCAAGAATACAAAGAAAGAAAGTAGGGGCGAGAATGGTAGGAGGGGATAACATGAGGGTAAAATACTAGCCACACATCACCCATAGAGACTTGACATCATTTGTGCATTAGGCCATGTCAAAACCAAAAATGGGCTAGATACTAGCTCTAGGATCTAGCCGAGACTCCTAAAATCACCTAAATAACGCCACAACCTCACAACTAGGTGCATACACACATTATGAAAACTAATTTATCGAAATAAGGAATTTGTAGATACCATCTCTAAATCATAGTCCAATGTCATGCCCTTCCTAACTCCAAGCACAAGGAGTACTCAAACATATCAGTGGCTAGCACCTCATAACACAAACAAAAGGAGCATCCCCCAGCTTATCAATGTGACCCCACTATGGCTCTCCTACACCCCAAGGATTAGCCCAGGATGCATTGTTTCAACATATAACACATAGCAATAGTCCTCTCTTTTGATAAGACATTCTAGGAGATAATATAATATTTATCACATCAGTATCCCAAGGAAACAATTAAACTAAACCTATAACACTAGGAACCTCATACTCATTGTGGGTCAATAGTTCAAAAACAAGTGCTATGAATCCAAGAGATAATTCTTTTAATCCCATATATGAAAATGTGGACACAAGGTGAATGACATATGTGCTCAAAAAAGTAAACTTATAAATCAATTAGTTTGTATATGCACAAATGACCCTTTCATGATTCCACTCTAGTGTATTACTTCGTTGCTCACCAAAATAACCCATGCTACTGCTCTTTTTAAGACTTAAATCAAACAAATCATATATGCTAGAATATTCATAACATCATAATTCACGTGATATTTGACTCTCACAATCCCCTTTTCCGCACCGTTTAAGATTTTACTTTCAACGAATAGGTTTAAAAAGGGTATTTCATGTATGTTTCTTTATGTAAAAAGTAATAAACACACACTACAATATAAAAACAGAGTTAAACTAAGGCCAATCATCATGCTTTACCTCCATTATACTTTCACAAACATGAATCTAATTTTTTATTATTTTCTGAATATAAAAACTATTTTTTTTCTATTTTTTAATCCCAAACCATATTTTTGGTAATTTTTCTTATTTTTAAATATAAAATGCTATATTTTTTAATTTTTCATATTCAAAAGATTAATTTACACTTTGATTCATTGTCAAATTTGATTTTATCCCATATGAACATGATTCAATCATGCAAAACGAAAAAAAAAAACAACATTTTTCCTCTTAAAGCACACATTTCAAGGTTTTAAAAATTGATAACTCACATGCACGGATACAAGTTCTACATTTTATGTTTCATAGCCCTCAAAAACCTCACAACCAAGACTCAAACAAATTTTCATCACATATGAACAAGATTTGCGACATGAGTTATAAAAAAAAATGTGATTTTCTATTAAAAAGAGGCTTACCACCATTTTTCGGGTTTCAAATCTCAAGATATGATTTTTCACACTGTGATCAGACCCGCCATTGGTCTCCAAATAGTGTTGGTCATCACTCCTCAGTGTCAACACGATCTCATATCAATCTGGTTCAAGCTAGATAGTCAATCTCCATCTCGATCTTCTCTAAAGAATACCCACATGAACAACCCATTGGAGGAGAGACAGGGAGGAGAGAGAAAGAGTGAGATCATAGATTTTATTTTAGTGCATCATTTTCCTTGATTTTTGAAGCAATTGAGGGTGAAGAAATTGTTCATCTCAGGCCTATGAGGGTTCCCCTCCATTTAGCTACATTCAAAAACCATTTTTTTGAAGAAATGAGGAGATACAAAAACACAGCATCCCCCCCCCACCCCTTGATTTCATTTTGAGAAGCTTTAATCTTCTTTTAAGCTTAAACACCAAAATAATTGGTTTACTTTTGAGTGTTCATGCTTGGCTGCAAGTGGGTTTTGGTTGAATGGAGAGGCAAACGATCTTTGATTCATGAATATACTAGACAGTTGGCTTCTTGGCATCGAAAACTATCAACTTGGCCATCATCACATGTTTTTTGGCTTTCGAATCTGGTAGCTACTTCATAATGCCAAACCTTGCAGCCCCATTAAATGGGGAGTCAAACGGACTCTGATTGACAAATAGAGGTTGTGTTGGATTCCCAGTATCCAATTGCATCTAGGAAAAGTCCAGCACCTTGAACTAACATTGTTTCATTATCCATGAAAATTTTCTCTTTTATGCCTCCCAGTGTCTTTTGTGTATTAAATTGACTCCAAAAACTATTGTTAGGCCATATGTCTACATTCAATGATGAGGCACTCTAGGAAGATGCTAATCCATACCATGGTGGGGATATTGGGGAGAAATAAGAGGGAGGCTACCTTGCATAATAAATTGAAGGTTTTGGTTTGTAGGTAAAGAGCCTCAAGGAAAACCTTAAATTACCTAGAGCTTTTGTTTGTGGTCTCTGGAAACGGATTTGAGGCGATACTCACCTTTGTATACCAAGCTAAAGAGGACATCTATCTCTTTGTTGCCAAGTAGTATAGTGGGGGCATTAGGTGCACAATCCATAGGGATGTGAAGTTTCTCATGCATGTGATGAGGGTAAGCTTGTAGTTGAGGTGACTTAGGTTCACATGGGGCCTTTGTGCAATTGAAGTAGGATCACCTCTATATTAGGATGCAATGTGGCCATCTTCTAGGGAAGGGCAAGGAAGGCATCAAGGCATAGGCTATTCACCGACCACGAGAGGACAGGCTCCTTGTTCTCAAGGGTCATATGGAAAGCTTTGTCAGATGAAGGATGGAGGAGAGCAACACCATGGATGGTAAGAGGTGAGTCTAGAAAAGGAAATGACAAGAGAGATAGGGTGTTGAGATTACAAGGATTTGATCATTTCAATCATAATCAATTGTAAAGGTAAAGAGAATTTAAAAAATTATGAGAGAGGTGAATGCATGGGGCAGGTTGGTGGTTTGAATGTGGTCAATGCATGTTTGTCACATCAATAGATAGGGCCATATAGAGTAATGAGTAGGGCAGCATTCTTGGTCCATCATATTGCTACCTTTAATAAGGCTCATGTAATTATATGATGAGGGGTGATAAAGAAGGGCTACGTCACCAAAAACAGTGGGATTAGGATCACTTTAAATATGGACTTTGATGATCATGAGGAATTCAAGACTAGAAAAAGAACTCACATATGTATGTGTGGAATCAAGTGTGATAGTGTTAGTAGGATACTCCAAAGTAAGTGGGAAGGGGCCCACCAGCCCCCGTTTGCATAGTAGTACCACAAGCAAAATCCATTGACACGTTGAGGAAGAATATTACCTTTCAAATCAATGACACAAAAAGAATCAATGAGTGTGGCATGAGATATCCAAAATGGGCCGCTCCATTAGATTTTCAATTTTTTGGGAAGCTTGCCTACACAAGTGCAGAAAATGAGAATAGTGTGTCTACGCTTGAAGAGCCATGTCTTCAAGAGATGATCCAATTGGTACCTTTTTTTGGACTAGACTTCAGACATGAGGTATGGAATCCGAATTCGGTCCTCATCTAGCCAAGCTAGGTTTTCTATTTAGAATGGGAGGGATTTTTTAGGAATAAGACAATATTCAAACAACAATCTAGAGGCTCGAGAATACAAATTCTAGAGGCATAATTGCCTCAACACCAAAGATAAGCTTGTATTGAGTGAGGGCTATAGCCACTTTGAATGAAGCATGGTAAGCCTAAAGGATTGTTGGAGGCTTGGTATCGTTCCTCTACCTTCTTGCTCTAAAATCTTGTGTGAGAGTGGAGTGTAAGAGAGAGAGAGAGAGAGAGAGAGAGAGAGAGAGAGAGTGTGTGTGTGTGTGTGTGTGTGTGTGTGAGGTGAGAGACAAGGAGCATAAAAACTCCTTCCTTCTCTCTAGTACTCTCTTATGCCAATCATTCTTTCTCTTGTGTAACAAGGGCCATAGAGGGTTGAGGAGCAATGGAGACCTCACTTGGATCATGGAGCTAGGCCTTGTGACCTTCTTGGTAGGAGGCTCATGATCCTACACATGATACAACAATTTGTTTTGATCCACGTACAAGTCACTAGGTGAGAGCTAGTCTATAATGAATGCGTTCAACCTCTTGGAAGAATAAGAGTGTGCTCATTGGCCCAACATGTTGAGCATATAGCACAAAATTTTATTTTTGTTCCTAGGACTTGAGCAACTTGACCATGGATTGCTTGTGTACGGGTGTTGCCCTACAATAGGAGGGTGCTAGTAGTATCAACTCTAAAATGTGTGCAATGCTGAGTTAGGTTTGATTGTATTTTTTTGATGATTTTTGAAAAATGCAATATGGATTTGATAATGGATTTCATTTTTGCCTAGTGTAGGATGCATTAAGATGCACATTTTTCTTGCAAAACTTCCCATTTTTTAACTTCAGGATACAATGTCAATAACACCTTATCTCATCCATGTGTAGAGTTGTTCATATAAAATTATTCATTAATGATATTTCAAGTATAAATTTTTCAATAATCACCATGAGAATGAAGGGCTTTGATCCGTGAGCAAGCTACATAAGGAAAGAGGGGAGTGCGGCCCCTTGGATAAAGAGCCGCATAAAGGGGGGTTAATCCTTTTCAAACAAAAGAAGTAGTTTTGCTGCTTTTGCCAAGGGAGGCTTACTATAATTAGTATCCGCTTAATCATTATCATTGTGCATGTAGCATGACTAACACTGCCGTCTCGTGCACACAAAGACTCTCTCTTTTCACTCATATTTATATGACTTTCCACTCGATTGACTAAATAAAAATCCCTCTTTGAATTGCAAACCTTCTCTAGGCATTCATAGTAACACACCATAATCATAAAAGGAATAACATGTCTTATAACCTAACAATGATGTTTGTGATCATTTGAGCCCATCTTCTCTTTATACCTTTGAAACTTGCAAGATCAAAACTAAGTTGAAAATTTTCTTCATTCTTCACAGTAGAGTGAATGACTTGACTGACTCTCATGTGCAACTACTTTTAAAGTATTTTGATTCTTTGCACATGCTAGATGTTAGTATGCTAGATGTGTGGCTAATATCTATGCATGTAACTAGCTCTTATGGAAGTAAGAGGCAGCTCAAGAATGTGTAGAGACAAAGGAACCAAAGTGCATGGATTCTCTATAGGACACAAAGAGTGCTGATGTTAATTTGATTGCCCTTTGGTTTTGGACAAGGTCAAGCACATGCATGATAAATTAATCTTTGTGGGTATGCTCTTCTACTTTCTTAGTCCTCCCCAGTTAGGATGATTGTTCTTGGTGGTTTGAATAGACCTATTAGGGGAAGGTTACTTTGTTGCAATATCGCTTCATTAGTTGTGGCTCCTTTATGGTTTTGGTGGGTCCCCACATGGACATTATGGATTGTATTATTTCTTCTACTAATAGCCATAAAGGCAATCACATGTACACTTTGCCATGGTGCTTCTCATTCTTCCTAGATGGTGTTCTTCAATAGGAATGCCTCATCTAGATCACGTTTGTTGACCTCCCTCCATGGATTGATGAGAAGTTTGACAAGAATTACCAAGGCTTGGAGAAAGTCCTCTATTTTCTCTCTACTACTACCATCACCAAGAAGCTCAAGATTAAGAGGTGAGATTCTATTTTTTGAGATTGCCATAGAAAACTGATTGAATGTTTGTAGATTTTTTTATCCATATTAGTTCAAAGTTATATTAGAAGTTAAGTTCTCCCCATTTCCTAACTCTTGTTACTTTTGCAAGGAAAATAGTCATTTTACTAGCTTTTTCAAGGTGTTTTATGATTTTTTTCAAGTTATTGAAATATCATATATTACCACCTGCAAATACCATGCCTGAGTCTCGTGATGATGCACAACATATTTTACGAAAGCTTGGCATGGACTACAATAACATCCATGCATGTATCAACGATTGCTGTCTGTTTCAAGGAGAATACGAGACTATGGAGACATGTCCAAAGTGTGGTGCTCACAGGTATCGACAGGACTTGCAAGGGCAAACCATCTCTCAAAAAGTTCTCAGACACTTTCTGCTCATCCCTTGCATAAACCACATGTTTCATACATCTGGCATGGCAAACTTGACAATGTGGCATGCGTAGAATAGGTCCACGGATGGAGTTCAATGAATATCAGCGGATTTACGCGCATGGAGCCACATTGACTCTACCTTCCCAGGCTTTGCGCGAGAGCCAAGGAATCTTCGACTCGGTCTCGCAATGGATGGCATAAACCCATTCGGTCTGCGCTCAACTTCTTACAGTATGTGGCCTATAGTCCTTGTCAACTACAACATCCCTCCATGGCTTTCTACGAAGAAAGGACATCTCATCCTTAGCTTTCTCGTCCCAGGCCGCTACAAAGTAAAAAATATGGACGTTTTTCTTCGTCCATTAGTCAATGAGCTTAAGATTTTGTGGGAGGAGGGGGTCACTGTGCAAGATATGAGCAGGCGCGATGGTTAGCGGTCAGCCAATATTCGAGCCATTCTCATGTGGACGATGCATGACTTTTCGGGATTGGGAGAGTGCTCAGGTAAGCAAGCCTCCGTTCTCGCTGGTAATATTTATATTTTGTCTCATTCAATCAAGTATTCACTAGATCGTGGTGTTGGAACAAGTCTGGTTACCTCAGGTTATCATGCATGTCCATTGTGCGGGCCACAGTTAGACTCCCGAAGGTCACGAACCATGAAGAAGATGATATATCAAGGATACGCTGCTTTCTTGCTGGAGGATCATGAACTTAGGGAAGGTTTCCTTGGACGACCTCCAACACGTATGAACGTCGCAAGCTGGTACGAGCTGAAAATGGTCCACGCGGAATCACATCCAAATGGAATGCGGTGGTTCTCAGTTTTCTACGAGTTGCCATATTGGACCCACTTACAGGTCAACCAATTTGTTGGATCCCATGCACATTGTCAAAAATGTGGGCAGCTTGCTATGGGACCACATCACAGGAAAGAGAGACACTATAGGGGCACGAATGGATTTGAGGGAGGTAGGTAAGATGGAGGCGCTTTGGCCGCAGTCGAGTGCTGATGGTTGCATGTAGCTTCCTCGCGCTCCTTGGGTTTTGTCCACTAAAGAAGAGCGCATTGTGAAGCAAGTAATCAAGTTTATCCACACTCCAATGGGTATGATGCGCTCTCTCAGATCCACATTTTCTAAAGAAGACCAATTATCGGGGCTAAAATCCCATGATTGGCATAAGATATGTCAGGTTTGTACTACGAATGGATTGTAATTAGAGTGGGCATTTTGCTTTTTCTCATTTGTGGCCATTATTCATAATGCTTTCTCATTTGTGGCAGTTTGTACTACCTTTGTTGACCTCCCTCCATGGATTGATGAGAAGTTTGACAAGAATTACCAAGGCTTGGAGAAAGTCCTCTATTTTCCCTCTACTACTACCATCACCAAGAAGCTCAAGATTAAGAGGTGAGCTTCTATTTTTTTATCCATATTAGTTCAAATTTGTATTAGAAGTTAAGTTCTCCCCATTCCCTAACTCTTGTTACTTTTGCAAGGAAAATGGTCATTTTACTAGCTCCCCTCCAGAAATGAAAGTGTAAGAAGAAGCTTAGAACAATTAGGACCCACATGTACCTAAGGTAGATAATCAACATAGAGATCAAATGCACAATACATTGTTTAAGAAGGGAAAGGATGCTGGTAAGGCTACCAACATGCATGATCATATTGCAAAGATGGAGCCTAAGATGGTTGTGAAGAATATAGTGAGGTATGGAAGGGGAAGACTTGGATGGATAGAGAGAGAATGTTTCTCTTAAGGGTGCTTGAGGTCATCCATACAAGTGTTGATCTTTGCATTGCCACAGAGGTCAAAAGGATCATTGTATTCCATTACATTTGTTGTGTAATAGAAGTGATACCCCTTCAAGTCATATATATTATTGAGTTTAGCCCTCCAAGACACACATACAGTTAGGAAATGAGAGCATTGAACAATTCAACATTGAAGATTCCTTTTTTGCATTACCACTTCTTTTGTGAGAAAAGCTATCTTAAGCACAAGAGAAACAAGACTAACATACAAAACTTTCAAGAGGAATAAACTATTTTCCTAGTGATAAATTCCCCCTTACGAAAATCGTAGGGTCATCTTAACTATGGAAGATGGCATTTCTACGAATGTTTTTAAGGATCAAGTCAAAAAACTAGAATGTCATTAATGAAAATCCTATTTCTTGATCTTGAGATATATATCATAGCACTCCTTAAACTGATATATCATAGCATTTAATGCTGGTAAAAATGCTAGGAATGCTCAAAAAAATCTGGAAAGGGTGGACAATGTTCGATAGGTGAGACAGGCTGAAGAATGCAAAAACTGCCTTGGGAAATGAACATAAACATTAGGGGAGTTTTGAGGTCTCGAAAATGCCTTTTAGGATGTGGAGAGAGAGTGCTCTAGACCAATAAGAGCAAAGCCTCCGTAACGGAACTTCTATTTAAAAATAAATAAAAAATCATTTTACAAAAATATATAAATATGATAATATTACGAATTTGTATTTTTATTATGTATTTTTAGTCTCTTATATTCGTGATTATGACATCTTTTGCATTAATGGCATAGAGTCTCGGCTACTTTTATTTAATGATGTTTCTAGATTAATGATAATGACTAATGTAATCGAAATTCAAATTGGTGAAAAGCATGGCACTTAGTTTTTTCCCTCCTTTCTTTTATTCCTCTATTGTTTTTCCCTCCATTATGGTAGCCTAGTCCTCTCTCTCTCTCTCTCTCCCTCTCTGTCTCTCTGTCTCTCTCTCTCTCTCTCTCTCTCTCTGTGCATGTATCTCTCTCTTCTACCATGGATACAGAAATTTGACCTTCAACAAGGCATCCAAGCTCCCAAATCACATCCATATCAGTATTTAACTCATTCCAAACTGATGAAAGATGGATTCCTACTATCATTAGCAAAGGTAGTTGGATCACCATGCAACAAGCAAAACGTGGAAAAAGGCAAAGACATGAGAGCTCATTTATCTCTGCTTGGAAGGGCAGAATCCGAGATTTTAAGCTTGGAGCAAATAAGAATAGCATCAAAGAGGTACTAGTGCAACATGTATTCATGCATAGAGAGTTGTGTTTGAAACCTGGATCTTCAAAGCTTCCAATGCATAGACCAAATTGTAAGAATTTGATTCTTAAAGTTTTTTCTTTCTTAAACATGGTTTAGGTTTTTCCATTATAATATTTGTTTGTCTTGTAGATGTCTATCCCTCTAATCTTGAGGAATGGCAACCAGTGGAATCTATTATTGATGTTATTGATGTTATACATGGTTCAATTGGAGAAGAAATGTATAGAGGCAGATAGAAGGCATAGCTTGCAGAGAATGGAATATTCTTTTATGACCATTCTTATGTTATTCCTATGCGGCGTTGCCAATGGGGATCAATAAAACTCCTTCCTTTGCCAGATTTTTCAAGCTTTGAGTGGCCTTTGCCCAGTCCAGCTACTAGTGAGGGCTATAGATGTAAGATATTTTCTGAGATCCAGAAAGCACTAAAATCTAATATCTCAAGTAGGCTAAGCAAAGTTACTTTATTTATGCCTATTACTATATTTATTGATTTCTTCTCTAATATGGAGATAAGAATAACAAAAACCATGCTTTCAGTGAAGAGACTAACATATGATCATTTCATACAATTTGTTGATGAAGGATGGGATACAAGGACAGAAGGAAAAATTATATGTAAGATAGATCAAGACTCTATAGCTTGTAAATATATGATTGCTACTCAAAATTTTATCCTTAGCTTTTACTATAGTCGATGGCATTTTGTTGGTAGTAGTCTAGTTGCTTTAGACCAAAATCTTAATGATTTAAGCAAGGATCCTATAGTGGATCTTGATATTTGGTTCAACGAGGATATTATTGCAACCTTAAAGATCAGAAAATCATGTACGCTACATCAAGTGAGGATGGATTTACAAAATGAAGACATTGAACTACCATGCTCCTTTGTATTCCAACTTGACAAGAAACGAGTAAGTTTTCACATCATATTATATCTACTTAGATGTATATCAAGATCTCACTTTCTAACTAGCTAACATTTGTAATTTATTTTTTGCAGATATCGAAAAGGAGAGAAAATAATATACACTGCAATGACATTCAAGAAAAGATATCTTTACTATCAATATATAATATATGTACAAATTTTGTAGCAGATGTCTATCTGCCATCTCTATGAGATATACAAGGGCTGAAGGGCAAATTTCTATATATGAAGGCTTACAAGGCGATATGGCAAAGCTATTTCTTTTTTGGAGAACTATCCTTTCTAGGAATCCTTTTGCCTTTCTTTGATGTCTTGGGTATAGAAGGTGTTAAAGCTGTGGATTTGCCTTCCGTGGTTATAGGCACCGCATCTCCTTCATGGTGCAAATCCCCACCAATCTCTGTTGTTGGTTGTATACAATTGACCATTATATACTTCAAGAGCTTTGCTCTGATGTACCAAATATGCTCAGATGTATAGCAATCCTTCGAAAACTATCACACATTTATAGAAAAAAGAGTTTTAGTTCATTATTGTTCTTACAATAGACTATATTTTTATCATCAATGGACTATTTGCAATTAATATCTATCTTAAAGTTTAGCATCTTTCATATTACCTTTACATGTTTATCATCATTAAGATAAACAAAGTTAACCATTCTTCTAGCATTTGCAATCACCCTCCAGCCACACAAGAATGGCTATCATCCTGATGGGGACACTGCAACCACCAACACAAAGTAAAACTATAAAGAGGACGAATGGTAGTTCATAGAATAAACTCATGTTTCAATTATTTTAATGAATAACTTACCGCAACTTGTCTATATTGCATTGTTGCAAGCAAATCAGACGGCATAGGGGGTCTTTTCTCTAGCTCTTCAATTAATCTTTTGGCACCTCTGTATATATAATATGTTGAAATTTAGAGTACTTACAAAAAAAACAATTGAAATATCAAGGAGCCCTTGGATAATATAACTTACAATTTAGCATTTCCATGGCTTCCTTTCATAGAGTTGATTAAAAAGCATATCCACAAGGTCTATTGCAATCAAGCTCCAATGAGAACTAAAAGCGATCATATCTCAACAAATTAGTAGGATAAAATCTCAAAGCCTCTAATAGAATATTGAATCACTTACTTTTCATTATATGTAATTATAAGGAGCTCCAAAGTATCGAAGTTAATCAAATTGAGCCAGTGCTCAATAAAACTTGTATCAAGCTCATTCCTCATAAAGAATGAGATAAATGGATCAAGAACCTCAATTTTTTGTTGTATATCCAAAGAAAACTCATGCATTATACACCTAGAAAAGGCATAGAAATAGTGAGTATAAACAAGAAAAATCTTATTGTTTTAAAAAAATCAAAAAGTATAAGTAATTATGGATGGACATACCTTAGGCCAACAAGAATAATACTGTCATTTACTTCTCTTCTTTTATCCTTAAGAATCTGAACACATGCAGCATCAAAGGGGATAACCTCAGTTCTTTTGCCTAAGTCACCAGGTAAGAAACAAAACACATTGAATCCTTTTGGATTAGCTGCCTCAAGAAGGGTGGCTAGCTCATTTTCAAAGGACTCTAGTTGCTCTGTTTCCCTTTCTTCAACCCTTTGCCTCCTATACTCTCTCCATTTATCTGCTTGTTCCTCTTTAGCTTTCTCCTCGTTTTCATGTTACCTTGTATCCTTCTCATGGGTGACATCCTCAACCGTGAGACCAGAATCATCTTTCTTTCTCCTAGTTGGGGGCACATTAAGGATATTAAATGTCTTCATATCAGTGAGTGGAATTGGCTCAAGGACCTTTGAAAATCTATATCTTAGCCTCCTAAGAATTACCATGTCCTTGTCCATGAGTGTGAGCCTATGAGCATGAGCAGCACAAATGTAGGCATCTTGAAAAAACTCAACTAAAAAATCCTTTGTGGCTTCTTGTATACAATTAAGAGCTGTTCTTGTCCATCTGAAACTATCCAAACTATATCTGTTACAAATTTCCCTGACAAGCCTCTGAAAAGACAACTTTGGAATTGCATTGTCAAGAGCATTTACTGCCTTCCTAATCTCCCTTAGGCACCTGACATTTTGAGAAAACTTTCTCCTTGGCTTTGACTTTCTAGAGAGCTTCTGAGGCTTTGAAGACTGATGAATCTTTGATGCTAAATCCCTAGGATCAATCTTCTCTTTTCTTGTTGTTGCCTTAGTCCTAGCCATCTGCCAAAAAAAGACATGTTACTTCTTCTCCAGCATGTCCAGCGAAATGCGAGTCCCAGACAAGAGGTATCCATGCTCCATGGTGTTTTCACGTTTCAGCTGAATTTTTCTCGAGGTGTCTAGTGAAACGCGTGTCAAGCAAGGCGCCTCCTTGCAACTGCTTCTTTTCGCGTTTCACCGGACTTGTTGTCCATTGTGTCCAGTGAAACGCGAATTTAAGCCAGGAGACCTGCTTGAAGCACCTTATTTTCGCGTTTCACCGGACAACTCATGAATAGCATAAAAATCAACAAAACCAAGAAAAAAGAGCTTTGATCTAAGGAAAGCTTTTAAGATTACATAAAATATCCACAGAATTAGGGAAGAAGTTTGAAGATTTCCTTAAATCTCCACAACATTAAGGAATGCTCCCACTTGGAAAAAATTCTTCTGTAGTGGTCATAAGCTCATAATAACATAAAGGATTAAGGAAAAGTATCAAAAGAATGCATTTAATGGAGCCTGTTATTGAAAAGCAAGATGCAGAAACCATACCTTCTTTTTAGCTTGTTCTTCACAATCTCGGCCTAAAGACGACAATATGCTCGAAGGTTTCCTTTGTTGGGGAAGCAGTGAAATGCTTGGAGATTGGAAGGAATACCAAAGGTAAAGGTGGAGTAGCGATGAAATGTAATGAAAGGCAAAGGCGGTGAATTTGCATGGACTCAACGTTCTTGGCAAAGTGTTTATAACACACGTGTGACGTACTCTCGCTTACCGGAATTTTTTTTTTACTTGGAAAAGGGTTATGTAACACACGTGTGACGTATTTTTGGAAAAAGAGAGTGCGCACGTCTTCTGAGGAGTTTGATACGGTATGTTAAGTGAGACACGTGTACACGTAATTTTCCATTATTACACAAACTTTTTCGTTGAAACTATCACCACATGCTTAACGGTCAATATAAAAGTATTTCAAAGCCATTTCTCCGACATTGTCTTCTTTTCTGTCGAAATTTCGTCTCCACTTCCCTTCAAGGTCCTTGCTTCCTGTGTGGAGAGCAGTTCAACAATCTTTGATAGGTAACAAATTTTTTTAATTACAAGTATTTTAACAAAATAAATTTGATTAATATAGAAATAATTTTTTATAACACTTGAATAATTACAGATATTATGTGCTTTGTATCTTTTAAAAGTAGCATAGCTTTTCCAAAAATGATTTTATCATCAATTTCTGTGTCTCCATAGAATTAATTTATAGTTCATGTTTCTCTCCTTGATTTGCATCTTTTGACCAGTGAAACGCGAAACAATGTCCTTGTTAGTAATATTTTGCTAAGTATCGCATTTCACCGGCGAGATATTGGAATAATTTTTGTCTTCAAGGTATTGTCCGGTGAAACGCGATTTCTTCACAGGCATTTGCCTTGGACACTTGAATTTTCGCGTTTCACCGGTCAACTTAAAAAATTTCTCATTTTTTGATTTTTTTGTCTTGGAAAATCAATTTTGGGGCCTCTTTCCATGGTTCCATCTTGTTTTATTGGATATTGGTTCTATTCTGCTTTTTTTCCAGGGATAAATATTTTCCTGGTCAAGATGACAAAGAGGAAGCTATCTCTGGAAGGAATGGATGAGGAGGAGATAATTGAGACATCTGATGATAGGCTCTTTGATTTCTTACACACCACTGGAAATTCTTCCAAGTTTGGCTATATCAGGAAAATTTTCAATGTTCCTTTTGATTTGAAGGAGTTATTGGAGGATCTTGAAGATAAACTTAAGGAGTACATATGTTTTTATGATAGACATGTACAAGGTTTGGAAGTCAATGGATTTGTTCATTATAGTGATGTCATGGGAGCCACCAATACATCTAGGTCAACTTTGCTAGGCAGGTTCAACCTCATTGAAGAGGAATTCAGAAAGAAAGAAACATGTTGCCCTTTCCACAGGTACCAACACCAATGCCTTATGATCCACAAGGATGTTGGATTTATTGTGTATCTTCAGTACATGGAAAATTCTTCTCCAGATATAGACCAACAAAGAAAGCTAGAGGATATTGCAAGTATGGATAAGGAGGTCGAAGAGAAGGAGGAGATGTTCCAAGAAGATGTTGAGAATCAACTTGTCCAAGGTTTTGATGTAGGTTTATTCAAGACTGACAATATCACAATGGTGGAAGAAAAGGAGATCGAGCCAAGTGCACAGGTTGATGAAGAAGGTCCTCTTGCCCGTGTTCCAACATTTCCCACTTATCTTATCAACAAGAAGAGATATGTGTTGCTAAATGATATTCAACATCTTTTTGATCTTAGAGAAGATTATTGCTTAGCAATCCTTGTAGGTTGGGGCAAAAATGAAATGAATTTTATAGGTTATGAACAAGAACCACTAGCAAGTCTTGATGTTGAGGGAGAGAATTTCCAGGATAGCTCTATAGCCTTACATACATGTATTAATCAGATCATAGAATACGAAAAGGGGGGGCTACCTACAGAAGAAGAGTTCTTGCAGGTCCAGAAGAAACTTCATATTGATGATGTAGGGTATGAACAGAGATTGAAGTCTCCATCAGATGAGAAGACGAACACCCTAAGGTATGAAATATAATTCGAAGTTACCCATTGAGTTTATGTTAGACTTTATTATGCATTATAGATAAATATCTTATATCTTGTACTGTTGTGGTTTGTTCTATAGATTGAGATTGAAGATCTGGACAACTTTCTTGGAAGGGCCAAGGGCTCTAGGCCAATGAAGCTTGGAAAAAATCAAAGCCTTGGCCATTATATTGGAAACTTAAACAATCAAACAATTGTAATATATCATAGTAGATTGTCAAGCTCTCCAAGTCTACCAATGATGGCTTTGAGAGCTATCTCAAAGGTAATTGGATCTCAAGTTTTCAGTAGAGGTTTGGACAAGATCATTTTGGTGGAGAAGAAAGAAGCCATAAGAGTTTTTGCCTTCTTGCCTGGATACAGTTCTTGGCTCCTATTTGCTCTCTTATGTAGGAGATAGTAAGAATTTGAAGCTTCTTCCAGGCTATTGGAAACAAGAGTTTTTGAAATACTGAGGTCTTATTGAGTGGGATGAAACAAAAGATTCCTCTAGAGGCCCTGTCGAGCTACCTGAAACCAAGGACTCCTCTGAAGGCCCTGTTGAGGTGCCTGAAACTAAGGACTCTTCTGCAACACAATCAAACTAGAAGATGCCAAAGATTAAGGGTTTCTTGAAACCCATCTTTTCCCAACTCTTTGTTTGGTTTGTAACCATTCTGTAAATCTTTGCTTTGCGCAAGAATTTAAATATCTATCTTTTCTTCTTTGGGTAACAATTTGTATAGTCCTTGCTAAAGATGATGTATTGTTTGATGTGGTTGTATCTTTAAGCTTGAATTTATGCCAAATTTATCAACAGAACCATTGAAAGACCTCTAATAAACTGTTGGCTTTGTGTCTTCCACCTCCATGTCTTGTGTGTCTGAAATATTTTGTTCTTGCTTGATAATGTGATTTTTCCATACCTTGGGTTGACCAGATAGATAGAGATCCATATTGTTTAATAAAGTATGGAGCATGGTTGTATAGAATATGCTGCATAGTCAACAAATGCAATCGACCTTTTGGCTCCTACTTTGGGCATTATCTCTTGTACTTTCATGACCAAGAACTGCATCATGGACATAAGCTAAGTGGTGTCCATGGCAGGCATGTGGAGAGAAGTGGTCCCAAGATCATAAGATGAAGTGCAAAGCAAAAAATTCCAAGATCAACATGGTGATTACTCAAGATGTGAAAGTTGAAGAAGAAGAGGAATAAGAAGTTAATTTATTACATATTGATGCTTACCCAATGGTAGAAGAAATGTGTGAAGAAGAGGATGTCAACAATGAGGAATTTAATGATCATTAAATATTATATGAGTTCGACAATGAAGAAACAAACATATACAAACTTCTTACCATATAGTGAGTAAAGTGTTGATCACCCCAAGCTTGTGTCATCGCCTTTTTGAAAAGGTTCAATTGGTTTTTAAAGTCATTGAGATCATCATCATTCCATTCAGTCTTATCACAATAAAAAAACACTTTGTCTATTGTTTCCCAAACTTTAGCTTTTCTATTTCGAGCTTGTCCATTATCAGTGTGATCCTTAACTGCATTATGTAGGGATTTCCACTGATTAAATTTAATAGTTGAGCCACCATTTCT
The DNA here is from genome assembly GCF_053477565.2 of Lygodium microphyllum. Taxonomy (NCBI): domain Eukaryota; kingdom Viridiplantae; phylum Streptophyta; class Polypodiopsida; order Schizaeales; family Lygodiaceae; genus Lygodium; species Lygodium microphyllum. Next base: position 140,913,997 of record NC_141148.1, read on the forward strand.
CGAGTTTATCTTGCCAAGTCTCCCATGAAAGCCTAGAAACCTTCTAGCCTTCACTCCACCAATAGATGGTTTTTTTGGGACACAATTACCATCCTTAGACTTTTGAAGATCTGGTTCAATAACAACATTGCCACCATGCAAACCAATTGAAGAGAGAACTTTTTCAACCTTTGTTATAGCATCTGTTGATAATGGCTTCAACTTCCATGCAAATCCTATATAGAGATGAACAAGCTTTTCAATTATCCTGCAAAGTGCATGAAGTGTACAAATATGGGCATTCGCTAAAGGAATGTCCAAGACTGGTTTAAACTATGGATCCTTATTGTGCCTAGAGGGAGCTCTATTCCAATTGCTTGAGTTTAACTCTGCAGCTAGTGACATGCAGTATAAGCAAGGAGATCTCGAGTTAGCTCCCTTTGATACATTATACATACATTTGAGTGTCTTTAGGTCACCAACTATGTGCCACTCAATCCTGTAGTTTCCAAATCCTTCAACAAATAGCTCTTCTCCTGCTTGTTGCCTTTGAATAATATTAGGTATTGATGTTTGATGAAAAACCCAATATAGTATATCGAAATTCTCAGTATCTACCTCAAATGCTCCTAGCCACCAGATGTTATATTCAGATTGAATACTAAATGATGTTGAGTGATTGCAATGACCTGACGAAAGTGCTCTATTCATCAAGGTGATAGAGATTCTCTCCAATTTTTTACATTTCAGAATCTCACTTTCATCAAGTTTAATCACAAATCTAGCCACTCCATGTGCCTCTGCTATACTGACAAGTCATAAAATTTGATCATTAAGCATTGTAGGGTGGGCAAGTCAAGGAAAATATTGTTAAATTCATTGAATATAACCTCCTTTTTCTTGCCCTTGAAGCTAGCCTTGATATGAAAAGGCTCACCTAGAATCTCCATCACTTTGTTATTAACTCTCTGTCTGATAGTCCTAACCACAAATGGTTTCGGAAGTATGCACCTGTCCTTGCTTCATATTTGATTGTAAAAGCTGGAAAAGTTGCATATAAGCATCTCGACTGATACCAATACTATCCAGTGTCTTCTGTACTAACTCAGAATCCAAAGAATGATCCTTTACAAATGACTCCAAGCATTGTTTCTTTGCCTTTTTAAATTTCTTCTTCTCCAAAATATCCTTTGAAACTACTGAAGGAAGAAGATGATAATAAAACTGAGCTGCTCTTAAAGAATCTCTTTCACTTGCATTTGGTTGGAGAAGAGATTTAAGCAAAATTAACATCACAAATCAATGGAAGTAGTTTAAATAAAGCCATATTTAAGATTTTTCAAGTGAAAAAAAATATACCTTGCTGCTTGGATTCTTTTAACAGCCTCCTCCTCCTCGTTTGAGATTCTCAATATTTTTAAGAGCTCTTTGTCGATTTCGAAGGCCTAATAAAGTTTGCTTTTGTTGATAAGATTTGATACGCTTTTCCAATGAATGAATTTTTTGTTGACAATCCTCTAGCTTCTGCAACAACTCCATATTGTGTTTCATCAAAAGATGATTCTCTAGTCCAAGGATGTCCTTTTCAGCAACAAGATTAAGTGTATAACCTAAAAATCCATTGTAACCATCACCAATAAACCTCATTAATGACGAGCTATTATAGAAAGGAGGAGTGCTATTTCAGCTAGGATATTTGGGATATAGCTTTCCATCCAACCAAAGATCAATATTCTTCTTTCCTTCAAACCTCAATATATGTTTCATAGACTCTGTAACCATGATAGATTTTGTTCTCTTTCTTATTGGTTCATACTCACTGTCCAACTCAATATGAAGATGATAGAGAGGTCTTTTATGAGAGCTATAGAGATCATTAGATGATTGATCCATAGCTGAGTTACAGAGATCATTGGGTGATTGATTAGAAGAGACTAATAAGGAGAAAAAAAGAACGAAAACAAAGAATAGACTAATGAGGAGGAGAAAAAAATAAGAGAGAAACGATGGAGAAACGATGGAGGGAGACAATCGAGTATCCACCAAAATTCAAATTGAATATTACTTTTCACTTTAATGAGGAGAGGTAAGCTCTTCATTATGACAACCTTGCCAACTTTATGGCGACCTAGATTTCTAGGTTTGATGTGACCATGAGAATATCACGACAATGACTTATTAACGAATTTTGATATTTTAACTTACCAAAATATAAACCTTTTAAAAATTCTATAAAATGATTTTATTTCGTAAATTGTTTTCTCTCTCTAGGATCTCTTACAGGGCATTTTCGAGACCTCAAATCTCCCCTAATGATCTCGACTAGAGGAGAAAATGCACTGAAATGCAATAAACTGAGTGCTCTTGAATGAGCTACCTCCTCCATCAAAATAAGTGATAGACAAGTCAGAGCTCCTAAAGTCCTCGTTTGACTTAGACTGAGGCTCACATGCAGGAGATGAAATGGCATAACAAACATGACTACTAACACATCTTAACTATGGAAGATGGCATTTCTACGAATGTTTTTAAGGATCAAGTCAAAAAACTAGAATGTCATTAATGAAAATCCTATTTCTTGATCTTGAGATGTATATCATAGCACTCCTCAAACTGATTATTCTCTCATGTGTTTGCTACACTCTTTAAATCAGCATCCTATCTATACATTTGGTCATTGACATGACATGACCCACTTAGTCATGATAGTTCTTTTCTATACCTAACTCAATTAGCTCAAGATAGTTCTTCTCCTAGTCAACAAGAACCAAGTATTTACTTTCTCATCAAGCTACTTTTTAGTTGGCATTCCAAGGATACACACACAAATATCAACCAACAAATTTACACACAGATTTTCAACAATATAAAGATCCTACCTTGTTAGTACCATTATGGTCCTTTGGACGTGGACTTCGACATAAAAACCATTGCTAGAAAGGTTATATCTGTAGAGTGAAGATGGATCCTACCATTTTTCCAAGGGGAGATGTATCATTAGAAAAATAGTCAAATTCCTTTGAAAGTACTATATGTTAGTCTTGGACCGATTAAGCATAAAGGAGGATTACCTCAATAATTGGCATTTAAAGATGGTCACGTGTGCAACGTCCAAGCACTTACATCTACCACCAATTGATTGTAGACCTCACCTACCCCTCTCTTGAAATTCTATATATGCCACTTAGTGGTAGCTTCTCATGTAGTGTAGAAGAGTAGTAGGATTTATTCCCTTGCACACACTGTGTTCTGGTTCTAAATATTCTCCTACATTTTATTTTCTCACATGATATCAAACAACATTTTCTTCCTCTTTTCTTCATAGTTTCAAAGTATTCCCCAATACTTTGAGACTCCATATTGACCACCATCAGAGCATCCTTCACATTAAAATCAATTGAATGTAATAAGAGTGTACAACCTCATCCATCTCATCCATGCATATGTGTTCGTATCCTCCAGCATTTCTTCTTTGCATTTGATATTATGGTTAAGTTGCTTCTGTCACACCAATCCATTGTCGAACTTTTCTTTTCAATATGGGAAATTCATGTCATCCAACTTCTCAATAGTGAACAATGCATTTTTCAAAGGAGAAGAAAAAGCCATAACCCATAACAATACAATTATATGTTCCAAACAGTAGCTATGATTGTAACTCGAGCACTAAACAACAACTATGATTGTTACAACCCGCAGTAGTTGCGAATAAATGCTCTTAAAGTATAGGGTGCATCTTGCTAATCCGTGACACCATCCAAGTTGAGAAAACATAAATTAGTCATATGTTAGCCGCTAGCATAAAGGAAGGTCACATGTACCCCATGGAGCTAAAGAGAGCATCATTCCAATAGCATGCGATATTCTATATCATAAAGCTATAAGTGGGTTCTTGAAGGGATCCCTGATTCTGACGTGAAGAGGAATACAATCTACGAGTCGTGAGCCAAACTAGTTCAAGCCTCCAACATAGTGCGAAAAGGGTTTGTTTGAACTCGTGAACATTAAAGATGAGTGAATCGATGTAAGTGATAACTAGACATGAGTGCATTCAATCCCTTTCCAGTTTCCAGGCGAATGGGACTAAAATTTCTTAGAGATTGAGGCCTTAATTGAGAAGGCGTAGGCTAGCAGCAATAGTTCCTTTTTTCTACAAGCGGTGTACATACATGCATGTGCACCACGTAATTTGCAGTAGCAGAAGAACAAACTCATAAAGGAGCTGGCGTTGACGTGCGAAGGCCTCTGGAAGAACCGGTGTACGTAAGTGTCGACGCAATACAGCGGCTAGCCTAGAGGAATGCAAGCGACCGGATATTTCGGGTGCAAAAGCAGTGAACACAGTAAAGAGAACATCGAGAGTGACAAAACTAGCTATCTCAGTTGTTGCGGCTGCATGTATGTGGCGGCGGCCCGCTGAGAAGAAGAATGTATCAGAAGAAGTCTTTTCTGCTCAAAACATCGCGGATGGATGATGATGAAAATTGTGCATGACACGTCATAAGATGCTCAGATGTACTCCATATATAGCGCGCTAGCTGAATTCGATTACTGTTCAAAAAACAAAATCCTGGGAATTAATCACTCGTACAAACAGAAGGCTTTTTCTGCATGGGATCAGCAGCCAGCGCTGGCTAGCTAAGCAAGCTAGTGGCCTTTGGGTTGGCAGGCGGGCTCGAAGTCGACCTCCTGGAGGGGGAGGAGAGGGAGAATGTTGGGGCCAGAGTAGGTGCGGCCGTAGCGGAGTCCCTCGGAGGCGGGCTTGATGGTGGCTCCCGGAAGGATGGTGCACAGCCCAAAGGAGGGATAGTCCACCAGGATGCCGTAAGGGCTCACCAGGTTCTGGTTCCAACGCCGGTCTTGGCACTGGGCCACCACTTTGAGTGCGCTGCAGGGGCAGTTGTTCACCACTTGGAATTCCACCACCGACCCCAGCCCCCCCGCACTTGCATAGTCCTGCGTGATCCGTATGTCGTCCACGGAGCACGGCCGCGCCGGGCCATCAGGGGCTGCACACGCGCGTATTAAACTACATGTAAGTCATAGTCATCATATCTATGAAATCACTTGAAGTTTGTACGGTACTGCGACGAGGAAGGGGGGAGAGATGAGAGAGAGAGACCTCACAAAACGCAACCCCAGACCTATAGTTTGCCCTAGTTACACGACCTTTATTTCCTACTTTTATTTAATACGTACTTGCAAGAGTGACTGACAGCATCAAGGCCTAAATTTGACGGGTTCCTCAAAATTTTATGACAGGCATTTTTAAAAAATGTCTTTCGAATGACAGATGATAGACAATTTATGCTAGTCAAATGACAAGAAAAATATGCAAATGAAAAGTGACACGATTTTTAAAGTTCATGAGTCATAACATCAAATGAACGATCCAATTTAAATCGCATAACTATATAGCTTACTATTAATACTTCAGTAACAATATAGACATTAGATGATTGAGACTTTTAAATGAACGCGATTGCATATTAGCAATAACACGATTCCATTTAATCATCCTAGTAGGAACAATATGAATCCAAAACACTGATCACAGACAAAACGATGATTCTGGATGGTGGAGCAGTGACTCAAGCAAGCGAGCTGCAGCCTGCACAGTGCAGCCTACAACCTGCGACTCTGCAGAGTCTAGACTGCGAGCACACACGGTACAATGTACACCTTGCTCGTGTTCTGGCGACTCGCGAGATGGAGAGTTGAGACTCGAGACTCTGGAGGGCTCAAGTTTCAGGACCAAATCGTGAATCGTGATTGATGAGACTAGGAAAGTCTGGGATTGCGGGCAAATGGTCCTTAACCTTTAACTATTTAAAATTAAAAATTCACAATAAGACCGACCAGGGTTATATCTATTATCTAAAATGTATATATATATGTATTATTGTATGTATGTATACGTATGTATAATATATATACTAAGAAAAATGAAAGGTAAATTATATAATGTGACATGTCAAATAGCAAGTAATTTTTAATACTATATGTCATGATGACAGGTAAATTTCAAGCTTGAACATGTATTATGACAAGCTATTTTCAAAAATGCTTGTTTTGACAGGCAAAATAGCCCTTGACAGGAAAAACAGCCGTCAAATTTAGGCCTTGGACAGCATCACAGACAGGAGCAGCACCGCCATCGTGGGGCCCACGCCGACGAACTTGCCTGCCGCCATACTCCTGGGCTGCGCTAAGAGATCACACACCGTCGCGACCGCTGAAGAAGAAGAACTCAGAATAAGAAGACGATGCACAAGAGGAGGGAAAATACCCGTGCAGCCGCTCCTCTGCCCACTCATATTTATACGTGGTTCCACTCGGCCCATGCCCGACTCAAGGAAAAAGCCTCTCCGACCTGCGAACCTCCTCGAGCCGCTACACATCGTAACAACACGCCGTAACCTTTGAAGCACTAAGAGCACCTTCCCGCAGCCCCTTTCACAAGGAACTTTAGGCACTAAACTAGATGGTAAATAGCCTTATAACTAGTAAATACACAATTTTTTTCTAGTTAGTAACTAGGGTTTTTTAAATTGGAACTAGGTTTTTGATTTTATTAGATAGATGTGAAGCTACAACTAGTAAAATAAGTGTCTATATGGTAAAGCAAGCCAAATTTCTATATATCACCTAATATAGTCATGTTTATTGGATAAAATTATGAAGCTATGGATCATAGGATAATGTGCATGCATAGTAAATCAAAACAAATTTGTATAGAATATCTAACATAGTCATGCTTATATAGTCATGTTAAGTAATATACATCACAATTGATAGGCCTAACCATAAGCCATGTAGTCAATCTCAAATAAGACAATGTCGATACACACTTGTAATGGATATGTTTGTATGCATCCAAAATGTACATGTGCTATGAGATACATTTGTGCATTTTGATAACTTTTAATTCTTACTCACATAGCACAAATAGTTTACACATCCACAAATAAAATATCATTTTTAAGAATATAAATATTTCCTTGTCACATTAAAACAAAGAAGAATCTCATTCAATTCAATTCAATGCCATGGCTCTAAATCTTGAAATTCTCCTCAAATCCCCCCTGAAGTATGGGATATACCTAGCATCCATACAAGCACAAATAGTTATCAAAAGTTATTTAAGCCCCTTACAAGCAAGGAGCATATCCATCCATTAGCAAAATAGAAACCGTTCAAATTGTAATAGCCTTTTCCTTAAATGAAAGACATAGAACCTCTTGAGTATGCGGAAACTTGAAGAGGGGAGCTCTCAATAGATAGTCATGGCACATGGTCTATTAACTAGGGTAGTTGTATTAAGTTCATTAAAAAAGCAACATTTCCTACCAACATGCGACATATACTTCCACTTTCATGCATGTAGCATATTCAAGGGGTGTACAAGGAGTAAGAGATGATGGAACACATAGCACTAACATAAAGCAATAGAAGCAAGACAATGGGATAGAGATGGATTATGCTAACATTTTCGTTGCTAGCATGAACATGGAAGAGCTAGAGAAGAAGATGTAGGGTGGCAAAAAATGTTTCAGTGAGAATTAAAAGAGAGTCACAATAGAATTTTGGGAGCAAGTGCTATGTGCATGACTAGTATCCTTGTTGCCATGCATTCGGCAAAGCAATGCTAAGTATTCTCTATGCAACATGTACATGTATTTTAAGGGAAGTCCCCCTTGAGGATGAGTTTGCTAGATTTTTTGGGCTCACCTATGGATAAAAGTGATACTCACATTGTTTTGCTTGCCATTAGACTTATTTTGGGTCTTGCTTTCATCTAAAGCAAAAAGAGATTGGGTTTTGGGTTCACTTGTTTGGCTTAAAGTGAGCCTTATTTACATGCTTCCATGGCATCATGATTTTATTCTTGAGGAGGTCTTCCAAATTGAATGCCCAATATGGGCTAGTTTTCATGGACTTCCTACTTTTCTAGATGGAGAAGTAATGTGCTAGTAGAACTGCTAGTAGGTAGAGCACTCTATGTTCTAACAATAATATCAACTAGTAGATCAAGTGACCTCTCGTACTTTGGGATAAGAGGAACAAGATCCTTGAGATGCTCTAGATTTTTTATCCTAATGGGATTGAGTTGTTGGTCGATGTCAAATTCTCCCTATTCTTGGATACATGCTTCAAATGCAAAGAAGATGGGTGCTTTGCAAAGGAATGCCCAAAAAGGAATTGAGATAAGAAGAAGCAAAGGAGAAAATAGTGGAGATAAGGAAGAACTTCAAAAGAAGAAAAAAGGAAAAAACATAGGTTGAGAAGGGTAAATTCAAGGAAACAAACAAGCCTCAAAAGGAAGAACCTAAGCAGAAACCTAATTATCAGTCGGTGATCCTAGAGATGCTGAAGTTAAAGCGGGATGGAAACAAATAATATCAACCAACAAATTCTTTGAAGTCTAATGGAGGTAAGAAATAAAAAATTTCCCTTTAAAATCTTCTTGCAAATGGTTTTTTGACAAGGCTATTTTGCTATTTTTTATTATGGAAGTTCAAACAAAGATATAATGTTAATTAGTTGGCTCACTATGATCTCTTGGAATGTGAGGTACCTAGGAAGTCCATCCAAGAAGGATGTGTTTAGTAGGAGAAAGAAATGGAAGCCCCTCTCTTTCAACACCTCCTTTCTAGAAAGGGAAGGATTCAACTTATAGATGAAGGATGCTTGGAAAAAAACCAACAATCCAATGGCTAATCCAATGTAGAACTAGATGAGATCCATTGCTATCATAACTGAGATTACCAATATGTATGGCAAAGATCAAGATTCACTTCAAAGAGGGTTGCATGTTAGTAGTTAGCAATGCAGTGAGTATATTATTATGACTCTTTCTAAGTGTTCTAGTAATGGGATGTTTTATTAAATTCTCAAAGAAGTGGAGCATTACATGGAGGATTTGCAAAAACATAAATGTGAAGTTGCCAAAATTTAGTCTAAGGGAAATGGTATCTTATGGGACTGGTTCTTCGACCAATTAATTTTATGAATTGATGAAGCAAAAGAAGCAACAAGAGCTCATCACTATGATAGATGATGGAGGAGGAATCAAGGAATTTATGTAGGGATATTTCAATCTCTTTGGAATGTATTTGTAAATGGTCTATGCTTATAAGGTCCATTTGAGGTAAAGATGTCGATGCCAAAGGGTGTCCCATTGTCCCATTACTCTTTGCCACCATAATCACCAACCCTTTGCTTAGGAATTTGGATTTGAAGGTGCAACATGGAGTAAGCAAGGGGCTTCCTCTACCATTAAGAAGACACTTGGTCTCCCAATTCTTTGCCAACAATAACTTACCAATATTGTGCAAGTAGAGAGGCAACTAGTAGATGTATTCGATCAAAGTGTATGAAAGTTTTCTAGAACTATCTGGAGTTGGGACTAATGTGAGAAAAAGCAAGCTTATTTACCTAAGATTGAATGAGTTAGCAAAGTTACTAAGGGATCTAGGCTTCCAAGTAGCAAAATTGGAGCTATAGTTGCTTGATTCTAAAGAATTTGGGTGATTTCAAGATTTCTAGCATCAGACCTTAATTACTGAGCATATGATGGAGGAATTTTTTTGATTATCTTGTACATTATGTATGTTGTGAGTCAAGTAACATACAACAATGACCAAAAATACATGCACAGGAAATACCTAATTTTGGCATCATGAATCCAGTGAGATTAATGAAGGTTGAAGATCCATAGCCTAGATTATCATATAAGACCCTAGAAGTGAAGTAGGACTCTTGTTTCCCACATTGTAACCAGGGTAATGGCCAACAATGAGAGAGGGATGGTCAATGCTAGCTTGAGTTGATCCAGACCACCTATAGGTGGATACACTTGAATTTGTGTGTTATCTTGAAGATAACAACTAAAAAACTTTAATGGCCCCCTTTATATAGTCTTCGGCATGTAATTGGAGTAAGGGGGCCCGAGTTTGTGACTTGTATTGGTTCCCCCACATCCTGTAACTCTTGCATGAGAATTGAGTGAATTACTTTCACACAACTTTTCAAATCATAAGTGAGATTGGAAAAACTTAAAGCTTGAAATGAATAATAGGGAAAGATTAAAAGATGGAGTGCCATCAATGTTATGCAAAAAATTAAAAGAGATATGTTCGGGATAATAATTAGGAATATTATTTGAGTCCTTGAATATGGATGAGTTAACTACACTTTTATAAGAACATACCAACAATGAATTGTCATGTTACTTGTTGAGATTTAAAGGTGCCAATGTCAACAACTTGTGCTTAAGCATGCCCTTTATCAAGAGAGCATGCATGTGTTTGGGTTGGGGGCTATATATGCTAGTAAGTTTATAACACTCCTTTACGATTGTTCATATCTATCATAGGCCCTACTAGTTGTCCAGTATCACAAGCAAGAGAAGATGATATTGCAAATCCAAACACCATGACCTTCTTTTGATCTTAAATTTTAAAAAATCACAAGATGATACGAAACTCCCATCTCCCAACTTGCATATGAGTTCTGCTTCTACACTACCAGTAAAATTTTGAAGACCTTACAACCTTAAAAATTTTTGAAGAGCTTAGAACCTTACGAACTAATATCCCTAATTATTTCTAATCCAACTTATTCGAATTTTGACTGGTATACATGGAGATGTGGCACTACTACATCTGATTGTCAATGTACTCCCAGTACATTAGTTTGGATTGGTTGCATGCTTTGACTACACCTTCTCTTTGATATTCACATGCAAGGCTTATGCAGGGCAATGAATTTAGGAAGGCAACCCCGACTCCACGCATCATCAGTATCCTAAGATTCTTCATGATCATCATATCAAGATTGTCTTCCTAGCATGGCGGTTCAGAAAGATTGTTGTGTCGTCGTTGAGGTAGCACAACGTCTCTATGAGGGAGATGACCTTGTTCCAGTGCTCTAAGTTATATGCACTAGGCAGTACTGGCTACATGCTTGGACTACTTATTCTCTTTGATATTCACATGCAGGGTAAGGTGTTGCTACATCAGACTATCAGTGTACTCCTAGCATACTAGGTGGGACTACTTGTATGCTTTCACGGCTTGTTCTCTTTGATATTCACATGCAAGGTAAGGATGCTACAACTATAACATGTATTCTTAAAGGGTTCTATCTTGAGGCACAACCCCACATTTTATTGGGAGCTACAGAAATGTGTTGTCTTGAGGCAATAACCACTAAATGCCCTGAATGTCCCACATTTCATTGGTAGCTACAACAAAAGTAGAGCTATTAATACTAGTAATGGTGGGTAATATTAGTACTATTAGTCGATTCTTAGTTCTATAGATTGGATATGTAGCATTGGATATGATTAAATCTGTTCGGACATTGTTCACCTGTCATGCAGACAAGTGATAATCAACATTGATGTGAGACTGAATGAAACCCCAGTAGTGCCTAGGAAGCTCTAGCACTAATGCCATGGAGTTGGCCACATTAGTCCTGATGACTTCAGGGGCCTTCATAAGCACTATCCTGCAGCTAGCTGGGGATTAGTCTTTGCTCTCAACTTAATCCAATGCTGAGGCTGAATTACATAATGGTTATTGTCCTATAGTTCAACATGAGGTTGAAATTGAAACTAAAATTGAAACAAATAATGGTTATTGTCCTATAGTTCAGACGTAATAATCAACACGAGGCTGAAACTAAAAATAATGGTTATTCTCCTATAGTGAACCCGTCATGTAGACAAGTGATAAGCATCATGAATGTGAGACTGAATGAAAATAAACATAATAGTTATTATTATTTTTAGAGATATCTAAGCCATGCTTATGCCATCACTCTATGAGCCTACAGTAATGGAAATAAGGTACTATTACACACTAGTGAGAAGGGCCTAAAACAAATCAAGATTGTACCTGAAAAAAATTAATATTATACCTTCATAGTTGATTTCAATCATAACCTTCATCAAAGTGTTGTTTTTCAAATTTTGTTCGGACATTGTTTACCTGTCATGTAGACAAGTGATAATCAACATCAGTGTGAGAGTAAATGAAACAAATAAAGATAAACTCAAGGGGAGTCAAACCCAAAACACAATTTGTGTCTACCGAGGAGTCTACCTGCAAAATTTAAAAAGAATATTTGTATAGAGAGAGACATGATTGCCTTAGAGGCAATCATGCCTCTCTCTCACTCACTCACTCTCTCTCTCCCTCCCTCGTGCATATTGCCAAGTAAGAGCATATGACTTTAATTCCATATATACACATGTATAGCTCCCACAATATGCACACGAGACTATGTTCTCTAACGAAATTCAAAACTTAAAAACAAAAAGTAAGTGAATTTACATATCAAAATAAAAGGTTTAATCTACTTTTACATCATCTAATGACCTTTCATATTCTTATCCAATTTGTGTTTTATTTTTTAAAAAGATCTCCAAAGCAAAACCATGAAACCATCCCATGACTAGTAGAGACAAACCTAATTCTCTCTTAAAGGATGAATAATCAACATCAACAAAAGTTTTTTTATTGAGCCAAAGATGTAGACTATTACAAAGATATAGTCTATATTACAAATATATTTTTGGGATAAAAATTAGGATTATTTTTAAGAGCCCTTGTCTATAATAATATACCAACAACGAGTCATTGGGGTATTTGTTGAGATTTTAAGGTGCCAATGTCAACAACATATGCAAATTGATTTGAAGCATTGGGTAGATAGGAATATTAAAGGATATATAAGATCCAATTAGACACTAGATGTTGGAAACAGGTCTATTAGAGATGTAGACTCTATTAGATATGTAAATAATTCCACGAGTCTTGGTAGCTAATATTATCACTGATGAGACAAAACATTTTTAATTTAAAGAATCTTGAGTGTTACCAAGATCCCTTTAAGTCTTCCAATTTTGATGAGACATGGGCACCATGGCCTCTGTATTTAAAATAATGAGGGTAATTCCTATCATGTTGTTGGATACATGTTGGCATATGGGAGTACAAGCCATCCCAACCTATGGAGATAGAGAGAGAGAGAGAGGAATGGTGCACACATCAATATTCTTTTGGCATAATTTTTGCCACTGTAGTTGGTCTATAAATGTCTTTCACTCCTATACAAGGGTTTATTTTCATGTCTTAGTGCACTAGCTCTCTCAAGTCTTTCTATAGGCTCTTTAGCTAGTTCAAACTCTCTCTTCTTCTCAACCTTCCTTTCTTGGTACTTAGCCAACTTCACACGTTCCTCAAAGGTATGTGGATCCTTCAGCTCCACTTTAGCTTTCCATTTGGATCTTGACCTCGTAGAAAAGTAGATTGCCTTCAAAATTTTTGGGCTACTTCTCCATCATCAAGATGAGGAGCAATACATTACCTTTCACTACATATGATACATATCTAATCACAATGGCATCCAAATCTTGCTCCACAACATGTACTTTCTAGGGAGCAAGCCTTATGTGCACCAATGAGATAAAGACATTGAGAATAACTTTTACATAATTGAAGGGTATCTCCTCTATTCAGCAAAATCCTTATCTTTTCTTATTCCCAAATTCTCCCCATCTTTGAATTCATTTGAGACAAAAACAACTTGAGGTTCAAAGATGTTGACTAGAAATTGAACCTAAAGGCTTGTTTAAATTTTTAGATGGATTGGAGCAAGAAACTATCCCATCTCCCCAACAATTTTTTTTAAAAAAAAATCTAGTTTTCCAAGCCAATAACAAGTAACCATGCTTCTAGAAGACCTTAAGAAACCTTGAAATTTATTATTCTAATCCTAGTATCTAGGTTGGGATTTCACCCTCTGAAGCTATGCCTAGCTATTGCATGCCAAAGACAAATCTTAACATGATTACTCCACTCCAACCTACTTGAAAAGGGAAAATATGAGCCTACTAGCCTTACAACTAATATCTACAATGACACTCCATTGACATCGCTTCTTTGTTCACCATAAGAAAAAATAAAAGTGATGCTCTAGTCATCCCCAAACATCCCTTGCTCAAATTTAAGATAGATTTTTAACAATGCCATATTAGCTGTGAGCGCCATCTTGAACACCACTAACTTTGACCACGCAGTTGGCTACTTAATACGGACTCTCGTGATGGTGGTCACAAGGAGCTCCTTCTGAAGCTACCCTTAAACCTAATCTTAAAGAAAAAACCCTTCATGAAGTGTAATGTATGTGAAGCTACCCTTAAAGGAAAATCTGTATCCGTTTCCCGCCAACGGATATTTTCTTCATTTTCTTGTACTTCCTGTACATCCCCTCTTTCTAATCTCTCATCCTCCCATCGTGATTCGTGCTCCCATTGTTTTGCGTGCTCGTGCTCCCATTGTTCTTCGTGCCCATGCTCCCATTGTTCTGCATGCTTGAGTGAAAACAAGGCTACCAATAGATGTTTCTTTTGCACGACCAAGCTGCCTGTGCGTGGCTCGAAAGCCAATATCGAAGGAGGAGTACACGACATCGTCATAAGAATATGACAGAGTACATATGCGATGGAATTATATATTGCGGCCGAGAGGGGAGAAAGCTCTTGATCAGACTAGATATGTAAGCTAACAAATGTAAATTGTTATAATCTGTAATAATTAGTTGTATTGAAAGCTCTCATATATTATAATTGCAATGGACTATGCTGATTAGTACCTTGTGAGCAATGATTGGGCGGTCGGATGTCGATCATCCATATGCGTTTGGGAATAAGTATATTATTGCGATGGACTATGCTAATCAGTACCCTGTGAGCAATGATTGGGTGGCCGGATGTCGATCATCCATATGCATCTGGGACAGCATTTGTAGGCCGATGAGACGTTATCTTGAAATGGAAGACCATTAGTTTTGGGAGATGTCGAATGATTCGCGACCCCTTTCTGCATGAATATTAGGCTTGATCTATTTTTCTGAACATTATTCTGTTTTTCTATGGTTAACACTACAACAGAAACGAGGCATAGACGCGCATGTTAGATGCGCAAAGTTGGGCGCGTCTATCATTGTGTCTATATGTGCGCGTAAAAGAGCGTGTAAATAGACACGAATTTTGAGTCTATATATCCGCGTAAATAGACGCTAATATAGACGTGCCGTCAGACGCGCAATTATTTAACCACCTGATAACTTTAGGCACTAAACTAGATGGTAAATAGCCTTATAACTAGTAAATACACAATTTTTTTCTAGTTAGTAACTAGGGTTTTTTAAATTGGAACTAGATTTTTGATTTTATTAGATAGATGTGAAGCTACAACTAGTAAAATAAGTGTCTATATGGTAAAGCAAGCCAAATTTCTATATATCACCTAATATAGTCATGTTTATTGGATAAAATTATGAAGCTATGGATCATAGGATAATGTGCATGCATAGTAAATCAAAACAAAATTGTATAGAATATCTAACATAGTCATGCTTATATAGTCATGTTAAGTAATATACATCACAATTGATAGGCCTAACCATCAGCCATGTAGTCAATCTCAAATAAGACAATGTCGATACACACTTGTAATGGATATGTTTGTATGCATCCAAAATGTACATGTGCTATAAGATACATTTGTGCATTTTGATAACTTTTAATTCTTACTCACATAGCACAAAGAGTTTACACATCCACAAATAAAATATCATTTTTAAGAATATAAATATTTCCTTGTCACATTAAAACAAAGAAGAATCTCATTCAATTCAATTCAATGCCATGGCTCTAAATCTTGAAATTCCCCTCAAATCCCCCCTGAAGTATGGGATATACCTAGCATCCATACAAGCACAAATAGTTATCAAAAGTTATTTAAGCCCCTTACAAGCAAGGAGCATATCCATCCATTAGCAAAATAGAAACCGTTCAAATTGTAATAGCCT
The DNA here is from genome assembly GCF_053477565.2 of Lygodium microphyllum. Lineage (NCBI taxonomy): Eukaryota > Viridiplantae > Streptophyta > Polypodiopsida > Schizaeales > Lygodiaceae > Lygodium > Lygodium microphyllum. The sequence goes on from NC_141148.1 coordinate 140,929,861, forward strand.
TTTCCTTAAATGAAAGACATAGAACCTCTTGAGTATGCGGAAACTTGAAGAGGGGAGCTCTCAATAGATAGTCATGGCACATGGTCTATTAACTAGGATAGTTGTATTAAGTTCATTAAAAAAGCAACATTTCCTACCAACATGTGACATATACTCCCACTTTTATGCATGTAGCATATTCAAGGGGTGAACAAGGAGTAAGAGATGATGGAACACATAGCACTAACATAAAGCAATAGAAGCAAGACAATGGGATACAGATGGATTATGCTAACATTTTCGTTGCTAGCATGAACATGGAAGAGCTAGAGAAGAAGATGTAGGGTGGCAAAAAATGTTTCAGTGAGAATTAAAAGAGAGTCACAATAGAATTTTGGGAGCACGTGCTATGTGCATGACTGGTATCCTTGTTGCCATGCATTCGGCAAAGCAATGCTAAGTATTCTCTATGCAACATGTACATGTATTTTAAGGGAAGGTCCCCCTTGAGGATGAGTTTGCTAGATTTTTTGGGCTCACCTATGGATAAAAGTGATACTCACATTGTTTTGCTTGCCATTAGACTTATTTTGGGTCTTGCTTTCATCTAAAGCAAAAAGAGATTGGGTTTTGGGTTCACTTGTTTGGCTTAAAGTGAGCCTTATTTACATGCTTCCATGGCATCATGATTTTATTCTTGAGGAGGTCTTGCAAATTGAATGCCCAATATGGGCTAGTTTTCATGGACTTCCTACTTTTCTAGATGGAGAAGTAATGTGCTAGTAGAACTACTAGTAGGTAGAGCACTCTATGTTCTAACAATAATATCAACTAGTAGATGAAGTGACCTCTCGTACTTTGGGATAAGAGGAACAAGATCCTTGAGATGCTCTAGATCTTTTATCCTAATGGGATTGAGTTGTTGGTCGATGTCAAATTCTCCCTATTCTTGGATACATGCTTCAAATGCAAAGAAGATGGGTGCTTTGCAAAGGAATGCCCAAAAAGGAATTGAGATAAGAAGAAGCAAAGGAGAAAATAGTGGAGATAAGGAAGAACTTCAAAAGAAGCAAAAGGGAAAAAACATAGGTTGAGAAGGGTAAATTCAAGGAAACAAACAAGCCTCAAAAGGAGGAACCTAAGGAGAAACCTAATTATGAGTCGTGATCTTAGAGATGCTGAAGTTAACGCGGGATGGAAACAAATAATTTCAACCACCAAATTCTTTGAAGTCTAATGGAGGTAAAAAATAAAAAATTTCCCTTTAAAAGCTTCTTGCAAATGTTTTTTTGACAAGGCTATTTTGCTATTTTGAATTATGGAAGTTCAAACAAAGATATAATGTTAACTAGTTGGCTCATTATGATCTCTTTGAATGTGAGGTGCCTAGGAAGTCCATCCAAGAAGGATGTGTTTAGTAGGAGAAAGAAATGGAAGCCCCTCTCTTTCAACACCTCCTTTCTAGAAAGGGAAGGATTCAACTTATAGCTGAAGTATGCTTGGAAACAAACCAACAATCCAATGGCTAATCCAACGTAGAACTAGATGAGATCCATTGCTATCATAACTGAGATTACCAATATGTATGGCAAAGATCAAGATTCACTTCAAAGAGGGTTTCATGTTAGTAGTTAGCAATGCAGTGAGTATAGTATTATGACTCTTTCTAAGTGTTCTAGTAATGGGATGTTTTATTAAATTCTCAAAGAAGTGGAGCATTACATGGAGGATTTGCAAAAACATAAAGGTGAAGTTGCCAAAATTTAGTCTAAGGGAAATGGTATCTTATGGGACTGGTTCTTCGACCAAATAATTTTATGAATTGATGAAGCAAAAGAAGCAACAAGAGTTCATCACTATGATAGATGATGGAGGAGGAATCAAGGAATTTATGTAGGGATATTTCAATCTTTTTGGAATGTATTTGTAAATGGTCTATGCTTATAAGGTCCACTTGAGGTAAAGATGTCGATGCCAAAGGGTGTCCCATTGTCCCATTACTCTTTGCCACCATAATCACCAACCCTTTGCTTAGGAATTTGGATTTGAAGGTGCAACATGGAGTAAGCAAGGGGCTTCCTATACCATTAAGAAGACACTTGGTCTCCCAATTCTTTGCCAACAATAACTTACCAATATTGTGCAAGTAGAGAGGCAACTAGTAGATGTATTCGATCAAAGTGTATGAAAGTTTTCTAGAACTATCTGGGGTTGGGACTAATGTGAGAAAAAGCAATCTTATTTACCTAAGATTGAATGAGTTAGCAAAGTTGCTAAGGGATCTAGGCTTCCAAGTAGCAAAATTGGAGCTGTAGTTGCTTGGTTCTAAAGAATTTGGGTGATTTCAAGATTTCTAGCATCAGACCTTAATTACTGAGCATACGATGGATGTATTTTTATTATTATCTTGTACATTATGTATGTTGTGAGTCAAGTAACATACAAGAGTGACAAAAATATATGCACAGGAAAGGCCTAATTTTTGCATCATGAATCCAGTGAGATTAGTGAAGGTTGAAGATCCATAGCCTAGATTATCATATAAGATCCTAGAAGTGAAGTAGAACTCTTGTTTCCCACATTGTAACCAGGGTAATGGCCAACAATGAGAGAGGGATGGTCAATGCTAGCTTGAGTTGATCCAGACCACCTATAGGTGGATACACTTGAATTTGTGTGTTATCTTGAAGATAACAACTAAAAAACTTTAATGTCCCCCTTTATATAGTCTTTGGCATGTAATTGGAGTAAGAGGGCCCGAGTTTGTGACTTGTATTGGTTCCCCCACAGCCTCTAACTCTTGCATGAGAATTGAGTGAATTACTTTCACACAACTTTTCAAATCATAAGTGAGCTAGATAGAGAGACATGGAGAGAAAAGGAACAGATAAAGAGAGATGGAGGGAGGCAAATAAATAAAGGAAAAGGGAGAGAAAGAGTAGTAGAGATTAACATGAAGGATAATCATCAATGAGGGGAACAAAAACCTATTGTTTTTCGTAACATAGACCGAATGGAGAATGATGATGGTCATGATGCCCGAGATCACAAGGCATATCTTAAGTTAGCATGTCCGGTGTCCTTGCTCTCAATGCGAGCTGGCAATTATCAGATGAAAGTGTCACTTGTTCATAGAATACGTACGATGCTTTGGCGAGTTTCAATCAGAGATCATTGATCAAGTGATCTCAGAATTTAAGCAAATGGTAAGAAAAGTAAGTATCCATCATGCTTTCCATTCGCTAAGTAATTGAATATTATATACAAAAATACTAAGCATGCTGATAAATTTTGTATAGGGAGGTGATGTCTCATTCCAAGGAATGCATCTATTGCAGCCAGTTAGAAGAGTTTGTGGGCATGTGATAGATGGAGTGCATGAGCCAATACACCAATTGGAGGATATGACTTAGTCTACACCCTCGATACTAGAGGAGACCATCAGCCTTTCAAACCTTTCTCCAATCTTGGAGTCTGAGACTAAGGGAATGATCGATGCATTGATGCCCATGGATGCGGATTCATCTGATCCACTAAGAGAGAAAGCATCCATATAGAATGCTTCCCATCTAAATGCTTCCCACCACATGGTAAAATGCAACTAGTTGGGTAGGGAATAGCTATTGATTGTCTACCATCCCCATCTAAACTTGGCTTTGTAACTAAGACTTTAAACCTCTTCATCAAATTCTAAATATCCTTTTAAAAATTAGGAGTCATAAGTGGTTTTATTATAATAAAATAATCCATTATTTAAAAAGATCTAGCACTTCATTTTACATTAAACCTCAATTTTTGATAATGCTCACAACAAGAATTATACACATTCTTGTACCATACATATTCACATGTATGTGTATACCATCTATCCCATCACTATGTTATGGACAACTTTCTTGTATATCTTGCAAGTTAGGGCAAAGGGACTAATAACACGATGCCCACAAAAAAAAAATCCACCCCAATTTAATGACAATATCGCATTCAAAACGGATTTTTTTAACGCCACATAAAGTAACGATACAACTTTTCATGAGATACTGCTTGCGCTTCTAAGTGTGTAGGCAAAGTACGGATGGAGCGATGCGAGTGTGACCGAGTTATTTAGGTACATTCTACACTCCGTTGATTTTTTTTACTCTATTGTAAAAAACACTTATTATAATTTTTCAAGAAATCTTTTGATTTTTTTTTCATATTGCTAAAGTATCATATATTACCACTTGAAAACACGATGCATGAGTCCCATGATGATGCATGACTGGTGTTACCAAAGCTTTGCATGGACTAAAAAGCATCCATGCATGTGTCAACGATTGTGTGTTGTTTTGAGGAGACTACGGGACTATGAAGACATGTTCAAAGTGTGGTGCTCACAAGTATCGATAGGACTTTCAAGGACAAACCATCCCTTGGAAAGTTCTTAGACACTTTCCACTTATACCACATATACGCCACATGTTTCATATATTGGGCATGCCGAGCTTGACAATGTGGCATGCACAGAATAGATCCACAGATGGAGTCCAACGAATATCAACAAATTCACGTGCATGGAGCCACATTGATTCCAATTTCCAAGCTTTGCACGAGAGCCTAGGAATCTTCGGCTTGGTCTTGCTATGGATGGAGTGAATCCATTTGGTCTCCACTCAAATTCTTACAGTGTGTGGCCTATAGTCCTTGTTAAGTACAATATCTTGCCATGGCTTTCTACGAAGAAAGGACACTTGATCCTTAGCTTGTCCGTTCGTGGGTGCTACAAAGTCAATAACATGGACGTCTACCTCTATATTAGTTGATGAGCTCAAGATTTTGTGGGAGGAGGGGGTCATTGTGGAAGACATGAGCAAGTACGATGGTCAACGGTCCACCAATATACGAGCTCAGGTAAGTGGGCTTTCATTCTCGTTGGTGATATCTAATATAGCTTGTTCAAGTTTGTGTTGACTAAATAGGGGTGTTGTGATATGTTTGGTCAACTCAAGTTATCATGCATATCCATTGTGTGGGCCACAGCTAGATGCCCAAACTTGGTCATAAATAATGAGAAAGATGGTATATCAAGGATATGCCACTTTCTTGCCGGAGGGTCATGGATTGAGGAAAGGTTTTCTTGGATGACTTGCAATATGAATGAATGCCCAAAGCTAGTACGAGTTGAAAATGGTCCACAAGGAGTCACATCCAAATGGAATGCGACACTTCTCGATTTTCTACAAGTTGTCATATTGTGAAGCAAATTATTAGGTCCACAAGTGACACCCCTATGGGTCCTACTCTGATAGATACTACCCCCATGGGTACGCTAGATATATAAGGGTCTCCTGGTTATGCCAAAGAGCGCAGTCGTCGCAGTAGGTGGGCGAGAACACACATTAGATGTATTCGAGTAGGGTATGGATACCTCGTAGATGACAGGATAGGTGGGTGAGGACACACCTTAGACGTACCCCAATAGATTGTATACGCGCGGCTATCTAGTAAGTCAATCATCTTTCTTGTCCTTAGTCACTTTTTTTAAAAGCATTATGTATGGTGGACTAATGTGTAGTTGTTTATTTTGAAGAGTTTTTTTAATGCTACTTTGTGTCAAGATGAGCTTTTTGATGGTGAGGATCTATAGCATGCGCTTGGATTCTTGGAGCGCACACCCTCTTCTTTTCTGGTTGTGTGATTTGTGCATGCATCTTCCATATACTATTCCTTAGATGTACTTATCATCCTTTGTATAAAATCACATCTTGCGATAATTACAAATAGAATTTCATGTTTGTTTTGGCTCTCCTCTTTCTCAATGGTTCCATGTAATGTCATGAGTTGTCATCACTAGTCTTGTACTTATTCGATGAGTTATCAATCTTGTGGGTTTAAGTAGTTTTTATGCTTGTCTTGATGATGATTGCATATCCAACATGTAATTGCTATGCAGAATATTATATATCACATATGGTGCTGCTGCCCTACCACAATTTTTTTCTTCCTTTGTAAAAACCATCTCTATTAGCATTGTTGATTTCTCTGTACATGTCACTATTGCAGTTGCTAACTATTGCTATTATAATGACGAACATAGCAACACATATAGCGATGGTTTCTGTGATGATTTTGTAGAGATGTTTATATCGACGATAGGGGTAATTTTTTTAATGAACATTTACATGGATTTGAACGTTGGTATGAGGCCTATATCTTATAGTGCATGGCCCAAGTTCAATAGAAGTAGGAGGAGTTTCACAAGCAATGGCAACATCTCTAGACCTGTTGTGGCCGAGCTCTATTGGGTTTGTTTGACCCCCTCCATGATGAGTACTAGTAAGCCATAGTGAAGTTTGTATTTCTACAAGGAATGTTCAGAGAACAGATCCTGATATGTTATAAGGCTTGAAGGTCGAATTACAAATGGACCTATGGGATACTTGGGAAGATGTAGTTTAGAGATTCCGGGCCACCCTGTCGAATGGCTACTCTTTCCAAGTGCACCTCTACCACATCCAATGGTAGATAATGATCCAGATGTTGATGCCTAGTCCCAATCTCTGATCCAACTCACCCTCTCAACTCCTGCCCTAGCTACTACTAGCCCCAACGCCATAGCACCATCCACACCCACCCTTGTAATCTCTTGTTTCACCATTATCTCAACAATCATTCTCTAGCAAAAGTCTATAATCCTCACCCCAATCCTTGTTTCCTAAGGTGTGCCCCTAGATCATAGCAAGATGCCAACATCCCCTTTTCCCACTCCAATTATATCCATAGGTGTTGCAACTCACGATAGGAGATTACTCAAGCTAGCATGTAGTAGCTTAGAGAGAGGGAATATTCCATGCAAACACCCTTTGCATGGCTTAGAACCACCAGTAGACTAGATGCACCTAGCAAAGGAAATACCATAATCAAAGAGGAGGTCATTCCCTTAGTGATGATGTGGCCCTCCTCCCCACAAGCCCTAGTCACAGGACTTCTTGGACTTCACCATTGGTACTTCCTCTTAGTGTCCTAAATGGCTAATGCTCATGGAGTACTAGAAGGCTCTTGAGTAAGAAAAGAAAAAGAAGTCCTATAGAGTGACCACCACAAACTCCTAGTTGATGTGGATGCCAAGATCAAAAAGTATCTCATGAACATATCCCACCAACAATCTGACAAAACTTGGATCACACCATCCAATGAGGCTAAATGCCTTTTGGCCTAGTGCTAGTTGATCCAAAACCATGCATTGGAGCTCAAGTATCTACTACTACTACCCCGCTCAAGAAGAAGTGCACCTTGGTAAGGAAGCCCAATGAGGAGGCTCGCACCTACTGTGTAGAGAGGCAAAAGTGACCTGTTAGCACATAGAGAACATCAGAGGGGGTAATCGATATCAAGCTCCATACCAAAATGGAGCAACTAAAGGGGAGATTGACTTAGTCTAAGGCATCTAAATGCACGATGCATATCTATTCCCTCCATGCTGTTATGAGAAATCAAGAGAAAACAATTCAAACCTTGACCCAAGAACTTTCAATATCGAGGATGGAGCACGATCAACTCCAACAAGTTGCATGGCTCGATGCTTACTAACTATCTGGAAAATGTGGTGGGAAAAATCCTATGCTTATCAAATCTTGTAGCCTCTTTACTTGGCCTACATGGTGCTTACTATCTGGAAATCTTGGCGATCAAAACTCTATGCTTACCAAATCTTATAGCCTCCACACTTGACCAGCATGAAACTGTGGCTTTAGTGCAATAGCCTTCACTACTTCTCTTGTCACTCCCTCTAGCTCCACCCAACCATCTAACTTTATCCCTTGCATACAAAACTCCCTATCCCACCCCCTTTGCTACCCTACACTTGCATCCCTCGACCTCTCACAAGATGTATCCACACTAGAAGACAAAGGATCCATCAAAGAATGACTCCTATGAATGCATGCCATGTGTTAGGTATAGGACAGTTTGATTTGGCAACTCAAAATAGCATTCATAGAAGGAATCGGAAAAAGATCATCAATGGTGGTAGCAATGGTGTAATGATACAAGGGGGTGGATTAGTTAAGGATTATGACAGAAGGATTTTATGACAACACAAGTTTCCTAGTCTATATAGAAATCAAGGAATAAGTGATGTGGTCTTCTCCTTCTCCTCCTTCTCAGTCTTTTGAATTCACTCCTTCTTCACCTCAAGTCATCTTTATGTGGACTCTCCCTCAATTATCCTAAGTCTATTTATCTCCTTTCGACATTACATCCATTTGTCTTGCTCTTTATTCCCTTCTAGAAGCATGCCAACATTAGATCTTGCGGCTACATATTTTTTTGGGAATTTTTATAAATTATTCAAAGCCTTGTATCAAATCTTCGAGAGGTGGTCTTTTCTCCTATGAAAATTTTCGAAGAGTAGCATAGGAAAAAGGACTAAAAGTGTGGAAAAGAAGGAATAACAATCAATTAAACAAGGGAAGGATGCCAAAGGGAAAGGAGAATCCCTAACCCAAGCATTTATGTATAAAAGTAATGACTTGAATGAAAATGGTTATTCTTGTGTGTGCAAACTCTGCTCCTCTACCTTCTTACTCTAATGTCTTCTGTGTGTGTGTGTGTGTGTGTGTGTGTGTGTGTGTGTGTGTGTGTGTGTGTGTGTATGTGGTGAGAGACAAGGAGCGTGAAATATCGTATGGTAGGAGGCTCATGATCCTATGCTTGATACAACAATTTGTTTCAATCTACGTACGAGTGACTAGGTGAGAGCTAGTCTACGATGCATGCGTTCAAGCTCTTGAAAGAATAAGAGTGTGGCCATTGGCCCAATATGTTGAGCATGTAGCACAACATTTTATTTTTGTTGCTAAGACTAGGGCGACTAGACCTCAAATAGCAACTCTTCCTGGTCGTTTCATATTTCTGATTGTTTGCTGGGTGGGACGTGAAGGTCCGATGCGTCAGGTGGTTGGGAAAACACAAGGAACTTTAGACACCTATCCATATAGAAAAAAAAGAGGAATTTTCTAGATACTTATCAAAGTATCTAGAAAAAGTCTCAACTAGTAAAAGTGGAACACTTTACAAGTTAGTGATATAGTAAAATATTCTTGTATAGGAATTTCAAAATTCTCTGGTTATCCATGTAGTGAAATTTTATTATATAAATAGACTAGTTAGAACTAATCATATAGTATTTTTTTAATATAAGAAAACTAGTTGCAATCATGTAGATAGTCTTAAGAATTGCTATTATGGTAAAAAATATAAATTAAAATAATAGAAAGAATTAAAATATTGTATCTTCATTAATAAAGAGGTCAATTCAAGATGCATATATCGTCAATACTCAAAGGTTTATTGTGATTTTTTGTGACGTGAATTTTCTCTCTATAGAGTAACCAATCCACGAGAGCTTTTCTCATGGCTGGCAATGTTTGCTCATTGTGTCCTCCTAAAAAAGTAGGATCTCTCTTAATAACACCATATGTAGATTTTAATGATGCATATAGCTCATCAATGGATTGCATGTCTAAATATTTGAGGAGAATGGTTTTTTGGTCTTCCTCTTCAAAGGCATTAACAACCTGCATTTTAGAAATACAACATAGATTAGTGTGCTACTACATTGTAAGTTAATTAGCTACTCTATTGTCTTAATATTTAATAACATTGAGTTATCGATGAAGTTCTTGATGGCAATTCTATATTAGAAGGATCCACACTTTTTGATGGCTCAACATGGTCGAGAGCCGATAGTATAGACAAGAAAATAAAGTTAAAAAATTTAAATTATGCCACATTTAGTAAAAAGAAATACAAAGTACCTTAGATAATTTCTTACTTTTGCCCTTACTCTCCTTTTGTTGTTGCTTGCTTTGCTGCATTTTCTCGCTCATCTTATCATAATAAGTTTGTAATTAGATATAGTTTATTAAATGCATATATTAAAATAAAATATCAAGAGATGGCTAAGCATACCTTTCGTACACGAAGACTTTTCCGTGCTACTTCAACCTCCTCAGGATCTTGGATCATATCTTGTGGAAGAGAGTGTTCACTACTACATGAACCCTATAATACAAGAAAGGTAAAACTTAAAAATGGAATATCTTTTAATTTAAAAGTATACAAAAATTAAGAATATATATATATTCCTCATAGAGATGGAATTCCTTGTAGTAGCTCCATAAAACTATGATCTGAGTTTAAATAGTCTTGAAACATAGGTTAAGTGTTAGAGACAATCAAATGGAAAAAGACTACAAACCAAGGTATACTAACCATTTCATTATTTTTTTGACATTTTTCAGAAGCAGAAATTGAAACAAGAGGCAAACCATCATTGTGAGATTCCAACTAGTACAAGTAAGAAAATTGAAGTCAATATCAAAAACTAAAAACTCTAAATATTAAAACATTTAAATGAGTGAATGGTGTACATACATGTGTTGCACTATTCTCAGAAAAGATACATTGTTCTTCCACCATAAGTTGTGGATAATACACCTCGTCACTTGTATCCTAAAATTTTAGAGAAAATATAATGAAAGGTAAATATATCTAAGAAACTTAAAGTGAAATGATTATAATAAAGATAAAGATAATAAAAATTATACAATAAAAAAATAAAACTTGAGATGAAAATTGCAAATATTACAGGTTTTTGTTGCATATCTACTTGCTCGAAGCTATGATTCTTCTATTAAAAAAACATAGTTGTGCCAATCAATACCAATTTCTTATGTATATAATCTATGGTGAGAAAATTTTGATAAATAAGTATGCTTACCAAATATATATCCACCAAAGATGATCTTTTCCTCTTGAGTTTCTTTCTGAGATTTTGAGCAACAGAAAGATAGTACATATATACATCCTCCTTTTTCCAAAGGTAAGTAGCACCAGGAAACTCAAGTGGTAAAATTTGATCATAGTTTTGATCTATGATCTCTAAAATTCTATGTTTGTCATCTTTATTATTATGAAACCGCAAATCCTTGCCAATCTCATGGCTCTTGACCTAATTATACACTTTTCTATGATTAGCACAATACCTAACATTTTGCGTATCTCGATAGTATTTTAGTAAAAATGGTTTTCCAAACTCATCTTGGTCTTCTCGACTAATCCTTTTAGGTGGTTTGAAAATCTGGTCATATGTAGGAGTCTTCATCAGAAATACATCTCCTATTTGTATACTCTTGATTTGCTTTTGAGGTGGCAACTGGACTCTTTTACTTTGTATTGAAACTAGTTTGCTCATGCTCACTATTTGTTCGGAACTATCATTATTTGATTTCAATTCCTCAATTGTTTTTTGGAGAGTGATGATAGTTTGCATCATTGAATCTTGAGTTTGTTGACTTGGGGAGGCCATGAGACAAGCTAAAATTAAATCAAGAAACTATGTTAATATTCAACCAATAAAGAATCAATCAATAATATAAAAAGGATACAACAATCATCGCACTCTCTTTTTCTCTCTTTCTCAATGATTTTAATGGGCTTTTAAGTCTTAAAGAAAAACACCATACAACAATACAATATACAACTATACAAACCATCAGACAAGCTAAAATCAAATTTACAACTTTATATGCTAGTATTCCTCAAACAAGAGATTATATCCATACATTAATCTTCTTCAGGCAAGAAATTTTCTCATTCTTTATAAAAAGAAATAACAGTAATCACACATGCACACATACACACAAAGGTCCAACTACCTATACATGAGATACAACATGAGCTATATCTAGGAGATATCGTCCTAATATACAGACGTCCATAGATAAAGCATTATGAGATACACAATGGGATGGCGATCAGATAATGATGTCCATTATGACTAATGCTACTAGCACCCATTTGGATCTCCAAGAATGCAACACACACACACTCTCTCTCTAAAGCACTCAAGTTACATCACGTGATCTCCACACTATTGGAACATCTATAGACTCTCCAATTGATAATGTTACTCTCCTTCTCCTTGTAACTTCAAAGTTTGACATTACCATGCTACGCAAGTTCCAATCCCTCCAAATATCTTCATCAATATCAATTCTCCATGTACTTCTATTATGATCACACTTCAACCATGACAATTTGCACCTTTTTTCTTCATAATTTACCTCTCTTATCATTGCATGAATGTACTCCCCATCCATGTCATCATCATGTTTTCTTGCCAACACAATATCATATTTTTCTAACCAAGGAGGTATACAACCAACTGCCCCTATTTGTAATAATCTTGTTCTTTGAATTAGATATTTTACCTCATAAGCAACAAGTCTATTATGTAAAGGTAAAGGAACAAACTTATGCAATAAAGAACTCAATGGTCTTATGCAATCCCATGTAAATGGAAGTCGTTGAGTTTGTAGTACACTCATTCCCATGATTGGATCTATAAGTAAGCATTCTTCATTTTCTTTTACAGTTATGCATTGCTTGTAATGTTCTGCACTAAAAAAAGGTGTAATACTCTCCTTCCCATTGAATGGAAAAAAATTTAGTGAGTCTTGCTTTCCAATAACCTATACTTTCTAACACACTACAAAAAGTGTCCGTTTTTACCACGACGTCATCTGCGATCTTGTATATCTCTCCATTATAAAGAATTCTTCTATATGTGGTAACTAGATGTCCTACTAGTGCATTCTCTTGAAGACCAAGAAATTGCGCAATATATTTTTGTTCTTCTGATGAAAGGGGACTATGTTCTCTTCTCCTTTTTGTGATTAAAATGCATTTTTCACGCATCATTATGTTACAAGGATATTGGGAATCATCTCTTTCAAAAAGTTTCCACGTCTCCTTTGCCTTCTCAATTGAACAAACCTCCACAATGCCATTCTCACGAAATGAATAACAACACGGTGTTTGGTAATCAATGAAAGCATAACCATCAGGTAAAACAAGACAATCATGTACTTGGATAAGCATTCTTTCATGTGGCAAAAGCCAATCTAATTCCATTTCTAATAGCTTAAATATTGAAGTGAAGAATGTCCTCTTATAATAATTTACATAAGATATTTCGTTAAAGCGATTATTAGTCTTTACCGCTATACATAATGCTACCATTCACTCAAAGTCACAACACCAATACACATCATGCGATCCATGTCTCAATATGTCATCTAGTAGTTCTCAATTTCCTGCAACGTGTTCTAAGGGAGAAGAAGTAGCACCAAAGGCTTCTTCCTTTCGAACTCTCCAAGCAGAAAAAAAAGTACGTACAGCACCTAAACATTCTTTTGACCAACCAATACATCGACTATAACCATAGAAGGCATGTGCAATATCTATGAGCAACAAACCTAGGTCAAAATTTGACTTTGGTACCGCATCAACTATACCGAAATTTATTCAAAGATGTTGAAGAGTTTAACATCCTAACTTTAAATCTCAATTTTGTTTTGATCTTTGGCAAGCCCTTAAACTTGTAATGATGTTGAGGCCACCATAAAAAAGCCTTGGGCACCATGGGATTGGCACGTTAATTAGAAGAAACCTGAGCTAATTAGATTAAGGTTTCAATTCAAAGTAGATTGATGTGGATCATCAACTCGACAAAAGGAAAAACCCAGTCAATATATGACCCCACGCATGGAGATGCAATGAATGGCTTATGGAAAATCGTAGTCGATTCTTACCACATAACTACGAATGATTAGCCAATACTACAGAAGGTCAGCCCAATATCAAAGAAACATGCCGCATATTGGCCTCATAGCTCTACCCAAAATGGTGGCAAATAACCAAAAACCTTATCCCTTTGAACAAATGATCTGCATGTGTGAGAGAAGGTTACTATATACTTGCAACCACTACAACAAAAAGGCCTCTTAGATGCACTTTTAGACGTGATTTTTGAATATAGAGAAAATCTTACGGACGCGTCTATTCGCCCATCCATTAGCACGTCTACCAATTTGCGTCTATAATCACATGTATAAAGGAATTTACATGTAGAAATAGACACGCAACAGATGCACATATACACACATGAATACAAGCGCATTAAAAAAACAAAATTGTTATTTATTTAATTTATTCTGTGCATCTACCAGTGCGTCTATCTGGCAAATTAGATGGCATATAGACACGCCTGTAGACGCGCTTTTACAAGCACCCATAGACGTGAATGGAAAACAAAAAATCTCATTTTTAAAAAAAAATATATTTACTTTTTTTCAAAATTTGAATTATCTAGCGCGTGTATGAGCGCGTGTACTCTGCATTTTAGATGCGCTTATAAACGCGCGCTTTCTGCAATTTAAACGCACGGATAGATGCGCAAAACAGAATTAGAAAAAAAAAACCAAAGAGCATGTGGTTGCTCTCTGGTTTTTTTTTTTTCCCCTCCCATATATCAGATTGTGCATTTGGGAAAAAGACAATGGATCTAAAAGCACAAGAATTGAAAATAAAAGTCCATGTATTCATTATAGATCAAAAGCATTTACATGGAGAGTTTAAGTGCTTGCGACCTAAAGCGTGGCTGCAAGCAGCAGGCTCAAAGATGGATAATACATATACAAGAAAACAAGGCCATAGAGGAGGTATGGTGCTCCTCTACGAATCTGAAGAAGAAACATCTTTGCTAGTACCACCATGGCTACTAGCGTCGCTATCCCCCTCCTCGATATGCTCCACATCCGGGTTTGTCTACACACACAAAAGATCAAGGTTGCTTACGTAGACATGGTGGAGAAAAAGTTATAATTAGCTATACTTTTAATAGGAAAGTAAGAAAAACATACCCCCTATGGCTGTCGAATCCTCACATCTCGGTTGTATTGGTCCTCAGTGATAAGACCCTACTCATAGAAGTGAAGCCATGTGGATGCGTGGTTATGGCCTCGATGGTAACCTACCTCTCTAGGAGTAGGTATCCTACCAACGATAGTAGTCTGCAAAACAATCATGATATATACAAACAATTATGAGACACAATATATTAGAAAAAATTACATAAATAATTGAAAAAAATATAGATTTTAAAAAACTAAAAATCAATATATACTTACAAACTCTGCCTCCCATGACTCTCTGCCGCCTAATCCGTAATGCGACGATCCCATGGTTTCCATTTGGATGCATCGCGCCTCTGTGTGCTAGCGACTCTTCACTTTCTCTGCTACTTTCTTCTTCGCTTTCTTCCACTCTATGCGGTGGCACATAGGTTGTTGGCTATAGGCTCCACGCCCCTCCTTCTGCCTCTACAGTGAGTCTCTAGCGCATGTCATGAGGTGGGATCTTTTGTTGTGAAGCAAATCCCTCACTTTTGTGCATCCCCAATCATCCGAGAATTGCTGACCCTCAGGATTTGGGTACCTCCTATGGACTGCCCTCAACACCTCCTGCCACAAGCCGCTTTTCTGATTTTTGAAGTAGACGAAATAATCTTTATACGTCGCATGCACGACGCTCCTCATGTACACCATTACATCCCTTCCTTCATCATCATGGAAGATGCCACCAGTATTTGTAACTCTATAGTACTGGCGTACTGGCTCCTCTACGTGATCTATTGGTGAGGGTGATCGCTCGCCACTTCCTAGGCAACCCCCACACAAGCCTCGTCCTCCCCCTCGACTCTCCCTCCTCCCTCTCTGTCGATTACCCTCTACCTCGCTGGATGCACGTGCTTCTGCAGATGCACATGCGTCGGCTGACACTTGTGCTTCAGTCGATGCATGTACAAGTGTTGCACGTGGAGTACCTGCAATTGGAGTTTGGGAAGTAGTGCTAGGCAAAGACGTCCAAGGTGTTCCAGACATGACGCTGAACACCTTGTCTGCTGGGGAAAGCGGCCAAGGTGTCTGGTCATCTCTCCCATGAAGTCTTCCCTACTAGGAAAACCTCCAAAAAATGCATTGACCCCCCTGCTGAACAAGGCCAATGTATCATTCATGCGATCCAAATCCGGGTCATTGCTAGATGAACCAGGATGCAACATCTGTAAAAAAAACACAGGAAAATGACAAATTTGTTTGCATACAAAAAATCATATATTACCTTCATCCACATCTAAACATTTTCAAAGAGCCATAATCCTTGATCCAATCCAACATTAATTATGAAAAATCATTCAGTGAGCCTAGAATCATTATGTAAGAGAAGGCTTTTGATGCTCACACATTTTCATTTTCTTCAAGTGTATTTTGCAAGCACTTACTAAGGTCCATTTAAGTGAAACAAATGTGTGAAAATCCCATAGAAAAATTTGATCATGAATCAAGAAAACTGATAAACACAAACATGGGATTGGTCACATTCATCATTGCAAAAATATATTGTTTAAGCAATGAAAATTATTTTTTATCAGAGCTGGCTGGCACGTGTATAACCATGTCTAAAATGCAAGATAGACACGCTCTCAGATGCGTCCCTAAAGTCAACCCTCTGTCCAAAACGTGTCTATATGCGTATCTGAGATGCAATATAGACGCACCCTCAGATGCGATTTCTAGGTCAATGCTTCTGGTGCGCGCGTGTATCCTTGCGTGTAGACTGCAGAATACATGCGCCTGGAGACGCGACTCTGAAGTCAAAGCCTCTGTGCAGAGCGCGTGTATTCTCGCATCTCCGACACAGAATACACGCGCTCTGAGACGCGGCCTCAAATGCAATGAGAGAAAACATTTCTTCGTGTCTATCCTTACGTCTGCACTGAAATGCAGTCACATTGGCAGACACGCTCACGGCTGATTTCGGTCCGACAACCGCCATTCATGATTTACAAAATGCAATACATAATGCAATCAGAAATCCTAATACAGAGAGAGAGAGAGAGAGAGAGAGAGAGAGAGAGAGAGAGAGAGAGAGAGAGAGAGGACTCACCTTGGGTGTTTGGTGTGGCGGGTGGTGGTGCTTCTTCCTTCTCCTTCTTTCTCTCCTTGGTGAGTTACTCTCCCTTGATGCTTGCTTGCTGTATGTTGTCTCTTCCCTTTGCTTCTTCTTCCTCTTGTTCTCTCTTTCTTCCTCTCCTTGGCTTTCCTTTTTCCCTTCTTGTGTGTTTGAAATGAAAGAAGAGGTGAGTCATAAGGAGGTGAGGTATGAAGAGACTAGGTGAGGCATGAAGAGACTGCATGTCGGCTAAACTCAAGCTTCATAACCGCAAAAAACGCAGGAAAGGAAAGGTGCAGTTTGAAAAGAAATGATCTAAGTATGTTTTGAATTTTGACGTGTGCGTCTATTTTGGTGTATATATGCGCGTCTAAGTTTACGTAAACGTGCGTATAGACAAGAACTTAGACACGCAAATAGACACAAATTTATACACTTACGTAAATGCAAATATAGATGCACATTTAGGTTTTATCATAATTTTTTGTTTTTAAGATAAGTTTTGATAGTGAATTCTTATCATAAGTTTTAATGTATTTATGATGAGTTTTGTGTATTTAAAATTGAGATCTTAGAATAATTAATACATCACCTTGAAGTTTTTATGTAAACATATAAATGATAAATATTTTGATGTTGTCATGAATTAGGTTTAATCATGTCGTCATCATCACCTAGTACGGTGCATGCTGATGAGTCAACGAGCACATCCTCAAGTGACGATGAAACATTACGTCTTCATAATCGAGATACATGGCTACGACGAAAAATTAAATGCATGTGTGATCGTTTTCGAGGGTGTATTTTTCAAGCACGTCGAGTTGCAATGTCACACCTCAGCATGTATGGAGAATGGGACCGAGAAAAATCACCGATATTCATTGTTTTTTTTTAACACTAAGATTGCTAGTCTATGTTACTCAATATATATCAATGTACATGAAAATCCCTTTTGTGGTTGAGCAAGGTGTGGTGCCACATCCTCAGATGCTCCCTCTCGGGCATTGAGAGGCTGCAAAATGTCGACGCGAGGAGGCAGAGTCTTCAAGAAGAGTGGAGACTGACAACCATGATAGTAGCCCTCATGAAATGCCCCATCAAGTTGTAGAGGATGAGATTTTTGACAACATGGTACACCATCTATTTTCGCAACCAATTCAGGGAGAAGGTCACTCTTCGAAGCCAGATGATCCACTATACGTAGCATCATCTACTCCATTGTATGAAGGTTGTACGTACTCCGTTCTTCGTGCGTCCCTCGAGATACTTAACTTGCAAAAAATTTATGGATGGAGTAATGTTAGTTTGCATGCGTTATTGAAGTAGGTATCAATTTAGTTTGGCTTATATTCTATTTTGAAATCAGACAGAAATATATGTTGGTGGTTTTTTAACTCAATTTTAAAAATATATATAGGTTATTATCACAAATGCTTCCAAAAGGAAACAAATTGCCAACTAAGAGAGAGCAAGCAAGACATTACTTGACATCTCTGGGAGGCCTCGATTATGTCAAGATCCATGCATGTGTCAATGATTGTGTCTTATTTCGTGGGATTCATGAGTTCCCACGAGAGTGTCCTATTTGTGGCGAATCAAGATATGAAGTGGAGATGAAATCAATGGATGTGCCTCGTAAGGTTTTGCGACATTTTCCTATTGTTCCACGTATAAAACTTATGTTCAAGTGTAAGTCTATTGGAAAGCTCATGTCATGGTATGCTAGTCATCGTTCAAGTGATGGAAAATGGAGGATCCCTGCAGACACACCGGCATGGCAACATATAGATAGTTTGTGGCCTGTTTTCAATGAAGAGACAAGAAATTTGAGATTTGGTTTAGGTATGGATGGAAACAATCCATTTGGCATCAAAAGCACATCATACAGTGTATGGCCAGTGGTATTGGTGAACTATAATATTCCTCCATCCATGGCAATTAAAAAGGGACATGTAATGTTGTCCCTTCTGATTTCTGGAAAGCACAAGGTAAAAAATATGGACATTTACTTAGAGCCTTTGATTGAAGAGTTAAAAATGTTATGGGAAGGTATTGAGGTGCAAGATACAAGCACATATGCATCCTCTAGAGATTTCACATTGAAGGCCATGTTGTTGTGGACCATGCATGACTTTCTAGGATACGGAGAGTGTTCAGGTACATGTATATAACTCTATATTTGAACTTCAAGACTTGAATCAATTGCATTTTATTAATTCACTTGTTTGTTCAGGTTTAACCACATCAGGATATCATGGATGCCCTATTTGCGGTCCCTCTCTAGTTTCCTCTAGGCCAGCACGTTTAAAGAAGATTATCTACGACAAGCATCATCGATTTCTTCCTATTGACCATCCCAAATATGTTCTCCCTACTAATGGAATGACTCCACAATCTCTAACCATTCGAGATTGGAAGGAGAGATGGATTAATGCCGACAGCAACCCTCCACTCGGCATGAGTCGGTAAGAAGTGCAATTCTCTCGATTGACTTTAAAGTATTTAGCATGATGAATTGTTTACATAATATATTGTTTGTTTGTTAGGTTCTCTATATTTTTTTGTCTTTCGTACTGGACTGAACTCAAGATCAATCACCTGTTGGACCCCATGTACATAATCAAAAATGTTGTATCTACATTATGGGATCACTTGATAGGGGCTTGTGATTCAGTCAATGTAAGGGAGGATTTACGTAACATTGGTCGCATGAGGCGAGCTTGGCCATGCATTGGACCCAAAGGAAAGATTGAGCTACCCCATGCACCTTGGATGTTGTCAAAGAATGAGGAAAAAATAGTGAAGGAACAAATATGTAGCTTTTGAACACCCACAGGATGTATGAGATGTCTCAAGGGAGCCTTCATAAAGAAAAAAAAAAGAGGTGTGAAGCAACTATCTAGTTTGAAGTTCCACAATTGGCACAAAATGATTCAAGTAAGGATATCTCTAACCATGAATATAGTAATTAGTGGAGTAACTATGTGTAAACTTTGGGGTATGATGACTTTTTCCTCAACTAATCATTTGATCTTTGAATATTGTTTACATTCAATTTGTACTTCCTACTAGCATATCCCATTATGTATCCAAATATGTACGTGATATCATTTACAAGATGGGAGAGCTTATGAGATGTGTATACATTGTATTTTTTCATTATATATCTTTGAATTTCTACACAAAAATAAACAATTCTTAAATACATCCTGACAAATACATGAGCTCGAAGGAAATTGATCCAAACACATTGCAAGATGCTCGATTATGATCTGTTGAGGTGGTTTGTTTGGTGGAGGAAAATTTTCCTCAATCCATTTTGACTACTCAATTACATTTACTCGTACATTTGATTGATGAGATCGCACTTTGTGGGGCACTTCATGCAAGGTGGATGTTTTTTCTTGAGCGCTTCATGAAAACCTTGAAAGATTTTGTGAGGCAAAAAGCACGGCCTGAGAAAAGTATGGCTGAGGGTTGGTTAGTGCAATCATCCCTTGTTTATATCTTTGAATATCTTGCTAAAGTGGACCCCTCTCAACCACGACTATGGAAAGATGATGAAGACTTGAGGATGACCTCTATAATATCTCAAGGAAAAGGAATGAGTAAAGTGCTAACAAAAGAAGAACTTCGTAAGTTAAATAGTTTTTGTGTGCTCAATAGTAATGTAATGAGAAAATGGGTGACACTATATAATGAAGCAAGGGCAAGAAGAAAAAGTGAAAGACAAGCATTTCTCACTATATATGGACATAATGTCTCATTTCCAGATCATCTAAATGCGCTCCCATGTCATATTGATATAGATTGGTTACATGAGGAAATAAAGAGAATGGAAAAAGAGGAGGAAATTAAAATATCTCAAGAAGAGTGGGAATACGTACGAGGTTGCTTATCAAAGGTGAGACATACTATCAATTAATTTGTTTCTATAAGTTATATTTTATATAAATAATTGACATGTTTGATCTTAATCTTTTACTACTAGTACACATTATTCAATGCTATTTGGTGTGAGGGTAAACATCTTCGAACTCAACGTATAGATGAAAAGAGAAATACCCAAGATTATGGTGTCCTTGCTCACTTTGAGGATGCCAATGGTACCATGGAAGGTTATTGTGGCTTGATCCAAGATATTCTAAAGCTTGACTTCAGAGGATTCTTTATATATGTACTGGATGTGAAGTGGTTTAAAGAAGTGGTAACAAATGGTGAGCATTGCACAGTCAGACGTCATCCAAGTGGTTTTGTAATCATTGAATCTACAAAATTTCACCAAAACAAGAATGACACATTAGTACTACCTCAACAATGCAAGCAGGTATATATGCAAAAGCTAATTTTTTTATATGTATACATGTGATACATATACACAATATAATAAGTATTTAAGTTTCTTGCTTTTGTTTTTCAAATACAGGTTGTGTATCATCCAATGGTAAACAATAACCGATGGTGGTATGTCATCCCTATATCTAATCGTTCAAAACCAATATATGGTAATATTACCGACATGGAGATAGCAGATGACAATCCAACAATTAATGATGATGTACATGATAAAACCATTATGGATGATATACGTGATATAGTACAAGATGAACCTCGCGAGGATGTTCAAGGAAACGCAGAAGAAGACAATAATGTGATTGTCGATGATATTGATGAAGTTATTGAGCAATATAGCAACACATCTGATAGTGGGATAGACTTATTTGTTTCGTTACCTCTTGGTAACATAGACCTGGAAGTAGATAGTTTAGCAAGGGCTGATCTCATTGAAGATGAGATGGATCATTCACTATAACATACTTAATTTGCTTAATGATTCAATGTGTATTCTTAATTCTATGGTTTTTATCATGCGCACACGTGCATACTCAAGAATTAATAGTCAAGTTTAAAGCTAAATTGAATTTTTCATAATAAAAATGAAGTATTTTTTATCATCTTCAAGTAGAGAAATTACAAGATACATATTGTAATGCTTGCTACTAATTGTATAATAAGGTTTCTATCGCTTGCCGCTAATTACTTATATCAGGCTTGTCAACTGGAGGAACTGCCATTCATTACAGAGCAATGCAAAAATAATTATTAACTCTGGTTTTTTTATTCAATGATTCAATGTGTATTCTTAATTCTATGGTTTTTATCATGCGCACACTTGTATACTCAAGAATCAATTTCAGGTGGTTAAATAATTATTAACTCTGGTTTTTTTATTATATTAAGTCCAATTTCAGGTGGTTGAATAATTGTGTGTCTATATTGGCGTCTATTTACGCGGATATATAGACGTAAAATTTGTGTCTATTTACACGCTCTTTTACGCGCACGTATAAACACAATGATAGATGCGCCCGACTTTACACGTCTAACATGCGTGTCTATGCCTCGTTTCTGTTGTAGTGTTAACCATAGAAAAACAGAATAATGTTCAGAAAAATAGATCAAGCCTAATATTCATGCAGAAAGGGGTCGTGAATCATTCGACATCTCCCAAAACTAATGGTCTTCCATTTCAATATAACGTCTCATCGGCCTACAAATGCTTATTCCCAGATGCATATGGATGATCGACATCCGGCCACCCAATCATTACTCACAGGGTACTGATCAGCATAGTCCATCGCAATAATATACTTATTCCCAAACGCATATGGATGATCGACATCTGGCCGCCCAATCATTGCTCACAGCATAGTCAATTGCAATTATAATATATGAGAGCTTTCAATACAACTAATTATTATAGAGTACTGATCAAACATAGAGAGGATAATATAACGATTTACATTTGTTAGCTTACATATCTAGTCTGATCAAGAGCTTTCTCACCTGTCGACCGCAATATATAATTCCATCGCATATGTACTCTGTCATATTCTTATGCCGACGCCGTGTACTCCTTCGATATGGGCTTTCGAGCCACGCATACGCAGCTTGGTCGTGCAAAAGCAACATCTATTGGTAGCCTTGTTTTCACTCAAGCATGCAAAACAATGGGAGCACGGGCACGCAGAACAATGGGAGCACGAGCACGTAAAACAATGGGAGCACGAATCACGATGGGAGGATGAGAGATTAGAAAGAGGGGATGTACAGGAAGTAGAAGAAAATGAAGAAAATATCCGTTGGCGGGAAACGGATACGGATTTTCCTTTAAGGGTAGCTTCACATACATTACACTTCATGAAGGGTTTTTTCTTTAAGATTAGGTTTAAGGGTAGCTTCAAAAGGAGCTCCTTCTGACCACCATCACGGGAGTCCGTATTAAGTAGCCAACTGCGTGGTCAAAGTTAGTGGTGTTCAAGATGGCGCTCATAGCTAACATGGCATTGTTAAATATCTATCTTAAATTTGAGCAAGAGATGTTTGGGGATGACTAGAGCATCACTTTTATTTTTTCTTATGGTGAACAAAGAAGCGATGTCAATGGAGTGCCATTGTAGATATTAGTTGTAAGGCTAGTAGGCTCATATTTTCTCTTTTCAAGTAGGTTGGAGTGGAGTAATCATGTTAAGATTTGTCTTTGGCATGCAATAGCTAAGCATAGCTTCAGAGGGTGAAATCCCAACCTAGATACTAGGATTAGAATAATAAATTTCAAGGTTTCTTAAGGTCTTCTAGAAGCATGGTTACTTGTTATTGGCTTGGAAAACTAGATTTTTTTTAAAAAAAATTTGTTGGGGAGATGGGATAGTTTCTTGCTCCAATCCATCTAAAAATTTAAACAAGCCTTTAGGTTCAATTTCTAGTCAACATCTTTGAACCTCAAGTTGTTTTTGTCTCAAATGAATTCAAAGATGGGGAGAATTTGGGAATAAGAAAAGATAAGGATTTTGCTGAACAGAGGTGATACCCTTCAATTATGTAAAAGTTATTCTCAATGTCTTTATCTCATTGGTGCACATAGGGCTTGCTCCCTAGAAAGTGCATGTTGTGGAGCAAGATTTGGATGCCATTGTGATTAGATATGTATCATATGTAGTGAAAGGTAATGTATTGCTCCTTATCTTGATGATGGAGAAGTAGCCCAAAATTTTTGAAGGCAATCTACTTTTCTACGAGGTCAAGATCCAAATGGAAAGCTAAAATGGAGCTGAAGGATCCACATACCTTTGAGGAACGTGTGAAGTTGGCTAAGTACCAAGAAAGGAAGGTTGAGAAGAAGAGAGAGTTTGAACTAGCTAAAGTGCCTATAGAAAGACTTGAGAGAGCTAGTGCACTAAGACATGAAAATAAACCCTTGTATAGGAGTGAAAGACATTTATAGACCAACTACAGTGGCAAAAATTATGCCAAAAGAATATTGATGTGTGCACCATTCCTCTCTCTCTCTCTCTATCTCCATAGGTTGGGATTGCTTGTACTCCCATATGCCAACATGTATCCAACAACATGATAGGAATTACCCTCATTATTTTAAATACAGAGGCCATGGTGCCCATGTCTCATCAAAATTGGAAGACTTAAAGGGATCTTGGTAACACTCAAGATTCTTTAAATTAAAAATGTTTTGTCTCATCAGTGATAATATTAGCTACCAAGACTCGTGGAATTATTTACATATCTAATAGAGTCTACATCTCTAATAGACCTGTTTACAACATCTAGTGTCTAATTGGATCTTATATATCCTTTAATATTCCTATCTACCCAATGCTTCAAATCAATTTGCATATGTTGTTGACATTGGCACCTTAAAATCTCAACATATACCCCAATGACTCGTTGTTGGTATATTATTATAGACAAGGGCTCTTAAAAATAATCCTAATTTTTATCCCAAAAATATATTTGTAATATAGACTATATCTTTGTAATAGTCTACATCTTTGGCTCAATAAACAAAATTTTGTTGATGTTGATTATTCATCCTTTAAGAGAGAATTAGGTTTGTCTCTACTAGTCATGAGATGGTTTCATGGTTTTGCTTTGGAGATCTTTTCAAAAAATAAAACACAAATTGGATAAGAATATGAAAGGTCATTAGATGATGTAAAAGTAGATTCAACCTTTTATTTTGATATGTAAATTCACTTACTTTTTGTTTTTAAGTTTTGAATTTCGTTAGAGAACATAGTCTCGTGTGCATATTGTGGGAGCTATACATGTGTATATATGAAATTAAAGTCATATGCTCTTACTTGGCAATATGCACGAGGGAGGGAGAGAGAGAGTGTGAGTGAGAGAGAGGCATGATTGCCTCTAAGGCAATCATGTCTCTCTCTATACAAATATTCTTTTTAAATTTTGTAGGTAGACTCCTGGATAGACACAAATTGTGTTTGGCGTTCGACTCCCCTTGAGTTTATCTTTATTTGTTTCATTTACTCTCACACTGATGTTGATTATCACTTGTCTACATGTCAGGTAAACAATGTCCAAACAGAATTTGAAAAACAACACTTTGATGAAGGTTATGATTGAAATCAACTATGAAGGTATAATATTAATTTTTTTCAGGTATAATCCTGATTTGTTTTAGGCCCTTCTCACTAGTGTGTAATAGTACCTGATTTCCATTACTGTAGGCTCATAGAGTGATGGCATAAGCATGGCTTAGATATCTCTAAAAATAATAATAACTATTATGTTTATTTTCATTCAGTCTCACATTCATGATGCTTATCACTTGTCTACATGACGGGTTCACTATAGGAGAATAACCATTATTTTTAGTTTCAGCCTCGTGTTGATTATTACGTCTGAACTATAGGACAATAACCATTATTTGTTTCAATTTTAGTTTCAATTTCAACCTCATGTTGAACTATAGGACAATAACCATTATGTAATTCAGCCTCAGCATTGGATTAAGTTGAGAGCAAAGACTAATCCCCAGCTAGCTGCAGGATAGTGCTTATGAAGGCCCCTGAAGTCATCAGGACTAATGTGGCCAACTCCATGGCATTAGTGCTAGAGCTTCCTAGGCACTACTGGGGTTTCATTCAGTCTCACATCAATGTTGATTATCACTTGTCTGCATGACAGGTGAACAATGTCCGAACAGATTTAATCATATCCAATGCTACATATCCAATCTATAGAACTAAGAATCGACTAATAGTACTAATATTACCCACCATTACTAGTATTAATAGCTCTACTTTTGTTGTAGTTACCAATGAAATGTGGGACATTCGGGGCATTTAGTGGTTATTGCCTCAAGACAACACATTTCTGTAGCTCCCAATAAAATGTGGGGTTGTGCCTCAAGATAGAACCCTTTAAGAATACATGTTATAGTTGTAGCATCCTTACCTTGCATGTGAATATCAAAGAGAACAAGCCGTGAAAGCATACAAGTAGTCCCACCTAGTATGCTAGGAGTACACTGATAGTCTGATGTAGCAACACCTTACCCTGCATGTGAATATCAAAGAGAATAAGTAGTCCAAGCATGTAGCCAGTACTGCCTAGTGCATATAACTTAGAGCACTGGAACAAGGTCATCTCCCTCATAGAGACGTTGTGCTACCTCAACGACGACACAACAATCTTTCTGAACCGCCATGCTAGGAAGACAATCTTGATATGATGATCATGAAGAATCTTAGGATACTGATGATGCGTGGAGTCGGGGTTGCCTTCCTAAATTCATTGCCCTGCATAAGCCTTGCATGTGAATATCAAAGAGAAGGTGTAGTCAAAGCATGCAACCAATCCAAACTAATGTACTGGGAGTACATTGACAATCAGATGTAGCAGTGCCACATCTCCATGTATACCAGTCAAAATTCGAATAAGTTGGATTAGAAATAAATAGGGATATTAGTTCGTAAGGTTCTAAGCTCTTCAAAAATTTTTAAGGTTGTAAGGTCTTCAAAATTTTACTGGTAGTGTAGAAGCAGAACTCATATGCAAGTTGGGAGATGGGAGTTTCGTATCATCTTGTGATTTTTTAAAATTTAAGATCAAAAGAAGGTCATGGTGTTTGGATTTGCAATATCATCTTCTCTTGCTTGTGATACTGGACAACTAGTAGGGCCTATGATAGATATGAACAATCGTAAAGGAGTGTTATAAACTTACTAGCATATATAGCCCCCAACCCAAACACATGCATGCTCTCTTGATAAAGGGCATGCTTAAGCACAAGTTGTTGACATTGGCACCTTTAAATCTCAACAAGTAACATGACAATTCATTGTTGGTATGTTCTTATAAAAGTGTAGTTAACTCATCCATATTCAAGGACTCAAATAATATTCCTAATTATTATCCCGAACATATCTCTTTTAATTTTTTGCATAACATTGATGGCACTCCATCTTTTAATCTTTCCCTATTATTCATTTCAAGCTTTAAGTTTTTCCAATCTCACTTATGATTTGAAAAGTTGTGTGAAAGTAATTCACTCAATTCTCATGCAAGAGTTACAGGATGTGGGGGAACCAATACAAGTCACAAACTCGGGCCCCCTTACTCCAATTACATGCCGAAGACTATATAAAGGGGGCCATTAAAGTTTTTTAGTTGTTATCTTCAAGATAACACACAAATTCAAGTGTATCCACCTATAGGTGGTCTGGATCAACTCAAGCTAGCATTGACCATCCCTCTCTCATTGTTGGCCATTACCCTGGTTACAATGTGGGAAACAAGAGTCCTACTTCACTTCTAGGGTCTTATATGATAATCTAGGCTATGGATCTTCAACCTTCATTAATCTCACTGGATTCATGATGCCAAAATTAGGCATTTCCTGTGCATGTATTTTTGGTCATTGTTGTATGTTACTTGACTCACAACATACATAATGTACAAGATAATCAAAAAAATTCCTCCATCATATGCTCAGTAATTAAGGTCTGATGCTAGAAATCTTGAAATCACCCAAATTCTTTAGAATCAAGCAACTATAGCTCCAATTTTGCTACTTGGAAGCCTAGATCCCTTAGCAACTTTGCTAACTCATTCAATCTTAGGTAAATAAGCTTGCTTTTTCTCACATTAGTCCCAACCCCAGATAGTTCTAGAAAACTTTCATACACTTTGATCGAATACATCTACTAGTTGCCTCTCTACTTGCACAATATTGGTAAGTTATTGTTGGCAAAGAATTGGGAGACCAAGTGTCTTCTTAATGGTAGAGGAAGCCCCTTGCTTACTCCATGTTGCACCTTCAAATCCAAATTCCTAAGCAAAGGGTTGGTGATTATGGTGGCAAAGAGTAATGGGACAATGGGACACCCTTTGGCATCGACATCTTTACCTCAAATGGACCTTATAAGCATAGACCATTTACAAATACATTCCAAAGAGATTGAAATATCCCTACATAAATTCCTTGATTCCTCCTCCATCATCTATCATAGTGATGAGCTCTTGTTGCTTCTTTTGCTTCATCAATTCATAAAATTAATTGGTCCAAGAACCAGTCCCATAAGATACCATTTCCCTTAGACTAAATTTTGGCAACTTCACCTTTATGTTTTTGCAAATCCTCCATGTAATGCTCCACTTCTTTGAGAATTTAATAAAACATCCCATTACTAGAACACTTAGAAAGAGTCATAATAATATACTCACTGCATTGCTAACTACTAACATGCAACCCTCTTTGAAGTGAATCTTGATCTTTGCCATACATATTGGTAATCTCAGTTATGATAGCAATGGATCTCATCTAGTTCTACGTTGGATTAGCCATTGGATTGTTGGTTTTTTTCCAAGCATCCTTCATCTATAAGTTGAATCCTTCTCTTTCTAGAAAGGAGGTGTTGAAAGAGAGGGGCTTCCATTTCTTTCTCCTACTAAACACATCCTTCTTGGATGGACTTCCTAGGTACCTCACATTCCAAGAGATCATAGTGAGCCAACTAATTAACATTATATCTTTGTTTGAACTTCCATAATTAAAAATAGCAAAATAGCCTTGTCAAAAAACCATTTGCAAGAAGATTTTAAAGGGAAATTTTTTATTTCTTACCTCCATTAGACTTCAAAGAATTTGTTGGTTGATATTATTTGTTTCCATCCCGCTTTAACTTCAGCATCTCTAGGATCACCGACTGATAATTAGGTTTCTCCTTAGGTTCTTCCTTTTGAGGCTTGTTTGTTTCCTTGAATTTACCCTTCTCAACCTATGTTTTTTCCTTTTTTCTTCTTTTGAAGTTCTTCCTTATCTCCACTATTTTCTCCTTTGCTTCTTCTTATCTCAATTCCTTTTTGGGCATTCCTTTGCAAAGCACCCATCTTCTTTGCATTTGAAGCATGTATCCAAGAATAGGGAGAATTTGACATCGACCAACAACTCAATCCCATTAGGATAAAAAATCTAGAGCATCTCAAGGATCTTGTTCCTCTTATCCCAAAGTACGAGAGGTCACTTGATCTACTAGTTGATATTATTGTTAGAACATAGAGTGCTCTACCTACTAGCAGTTCTACTAGCACATTACTTCTCCATCTAGAAAAGTAGGAAGTCCATGAAAACTAGCCCATATTGGGCATTCAATTTGGAAGACCTCCTCAAGAATAAAATCATGATGCCATGGAAGCATGTAAATAAGGCTCACTTTAAGCCAAACAAGTGAACCCAAAACCCAATCTCTTTTTGCTTTAGATGAAAGCAAGACCCAAAATAAGTCTAATGGCAAGCAAAACAATGTGAGTATCACTTTTATCCATAGGTGAGCCCAAAAAATCTAGCAAACTCATCCTCAAGGTGGACTTCCCTTAAAATACATGTACATGTTGCATAGAGAATACTTAGCATTGCTTTGCCGAATGCATGGCAACAAGGATACTAGTCATGCACATAGCACTTGCTCCCAAAATTCTATTGTGACTCTCTTTTAATTCTCACTGAAACATTTTTTGCCACCCTACATCTTCTTCTCTAGCTCTTCCATGTTCATGCTAGCAACGAAAATGTTAGCATAATCCATCTCTATCCCATTGTCTTGCTTCTATTGCTTTATGTTAGTGCTATGTGTTCCATCATCTCTTACTCCTTGTACACCCCTTGAATATGCTACATGCATGAAAGTGGGAGTATATGTCGCATGTTGGTAGGAAATGTTGCTTTTTTAATGAACTTAATACAACTACCGTAGTTAATAGACCATGTGCCATGACTATCTATTGAGAGCTCCCCTCTTCAAGTTTCCGCATACTCAAGAGGTTCTATGTCTTTCATTTAAGGAAAAGGCTATTACAATTTGAACGGTTTCTATTTTGCTAATGGATGGATATGCTCCTTGCTTGTAAGGGGCTTAAATAACTTTTGATGACTATTTGTGCTTGTATGGATGCTAGGTATATCCCATACTTCAGGGGGGATTTGAGGGGAATTTCAAGATTTAGAGCCATGGCATTGAATTGAATTGAATGAGATTCTTCTTTGTTTTAATGTGACAAGGAAATATTTATATTCTTAAAAATGATATTTTATTTGTGGATGTGTAAACTATTTGTGCTATGTGAGTAAGAATTAAAAGTTATCAAAATTCACAAATGTATCTTATAGCACATGTACATTTTGGATGCATACAAACATATCCATTACAAGTGTGTATCGACATTGTCTTATTTGAGATTGACTACATGGCTGATGGTTAGGCCTATCAATTGTGATGTATATTACTTAACATGACTATATAAGCATGACTATGTTAGATATTCTATACAAATTTGTTTTGATTTACTATGCATGCACATTATCCTATGATCCATAGCTTCATAATTTTATCCAATAAACATGACTATATTAAGTGATATATAGAAATTTGGCTTGCTTTACCATATAGACACTTATTTTACTAGTTGTAGCTTCACATCTATCTAATAAAATCAAAAACCTAGTTCCAATTTAAAAAACCCTAGTTACTAACTAGAAAAAAATTGTGTATTTACTAGTTATAAGGCTATTTACCATCTAGTTTAGTGCCTAAAGTTCCTTGTGAAAGGGGCTGCGGGAAGGTGCTCTTAGTGCTTCAAAGGTTACGGCGTGTTGTTACGATGTGTAGCGGCTCGAGGAGGTTCGCAGGTCGGAGAGGCTTTTTCCTTGAGTCGGGCATGGGCCGAGTGGAACCACGTATAAATATGAGTGGGCAGAGGAGCGGCTGCACGGGTATTTTCCCTCCTCTTGTGCATCGTCTTCTTATTCTGAGTTCTTCTTCTTCAGCGGTCGCGACGGTGTGTGATCTCTTAGCGCAGCCCAGGAGTATGGCGGCAGGCAAGTTCGTCGGCGTGGGCCCCACGATGGCGGTGCTGCTCCTGTCTGTGATGCTGTCAGTCACTCTTGCAAGTACGTATTAAATAAAAGTAGGAAATAAAGGTCGTGTAACTAGGGCAAACTATAGGTCTGGGGTTGCGTTTTGTGAGGTCTCTCTCTCTCATCTCTCCCCCCTTCCTCGTCGCAGTACCGTACAAACTTCAAGTGATTTCATAGATATGATGACTATGACTTACATGTAGTTTAATACGCGCGTGTGCAGCCCCTGATGGCCCGGCGCGGCCGTGCTCCGTGGACGACATACGGATCACGCAGGACTATGCAAGTGCGGGGGGGCTGGGGTCGGTGGTGGAATTCCAAGTGGTGAACAACTGCCCCTGCAGCGCACTCAAAGTGGTGGCCCAGTGCCAAGACCGGCGTTGGAACCAGAACCTGGTGAGCCCTTACGGCATCCTGGTGGACTATCCCTCCTTTGGGCTGTGCACCATCCTTCCGGGAGCCACCATCAAGCCCGCCTCCGAGGGACTCCGCTACGGCCGCACCTACTCTGGCCCCAACATTCTCCCTCTCCTCCCCCTCCAGGAGGTCGACTTCGAGCCCGCCTGCCAACCCAAAGGCCACTAGCTTGCTTAGCTAGCCAGCGCTGGCTGCTGATCCCATGCAGAAAAAGCCTTCTGTTTGTACGAGTGATTAATTCCCAGGATTTTGTTTTTTGAACAGTAATCGAATTCAGCTAGCGCGCTATATATGGAGTACATCTGAGCATCTTATGACGTGTCATGCACAATTTTCATCATCATCCATCCGCGATGTTTTGAGCAGAAAAGACTTCTTCTGATACATTCTTCTTCTCAGCGGGCCGCCGCCACATACATGCAGCCGCAACAACTGAGATAGCTAGTTTTGTCACTCTCGATGTTCTCTTTACTGTGTTCACTGCTTTTGCACCCGAAATATCCGGTCGCTTGCATTCCTCTAGGCTAGCCGCTGTATTGCGTCGACACTTACGTACACCGGTTCTTCCAGAGGCCTTCGCACGTCAACGCCAGCTCCTTTATGAGTTTGTTCTTCTGCTACTGCAAATTACGTGGTGCACATGCATGTATGTACACCGCTTGTAGAAAAAAGGAACTATTGCTGCTAGCCTACGCCTTCTCAATTAAGGCCTCAATCTCTAAGAAATTTTAGTCCCATTCGCCTGGAAACTGGAAAGGGATTGAATGCACTCATGTCTAGTTATCACTTACATCGATTCACTCATCTTTAATGTTCACGAGTTCAAACAAACCCTTTTCGCACTATGTTGGAGGCTTGAACTAGTTTGGCTCACGACTCGTAGATTGTATTCCTCTTCACGTCAGAATCAGGGATCCCTTCAAGAACCCACTTATAGCTTTATGATATAGAATATCGCATGCTATTGGAATGATGCTCTCTTTAGCTCCATGGGGTACATGTGACCTTCCTTTATGCTAGCGGCTAACATATGACTAATTTATGTTTTCTCAACTTGGATGGTGTCACGGATTAGCAAGATGCACCCTATACTTTAAGAGCATTTATTCGCAACTACTGCGGGTTGTAACAATCATAGTTGTTGTTTAGTGCTCGAGTTACAATCATAGCTACTGTTTGGAACATATAATTGTATTGTTATGGGTTATGGCTTTTTCTTCTCCTTTGAAAAATGCATTGTTCACTATTGAGAAGTTGGATGACATGAATTTCCCATATTGAAAAGAAAAGTTCGACAATGGATTGGTGTGACAGAAGCAACTTAACCATAATATCAAATGCAAAGAAAAAATGCTGGAGGATACGAACACATATGCATGGATGAGATGGATGAGGTTGTACACTCTTATTACATTCAATTGATTTTAATGTGAAGGATGCTCTGATGGTGGTCAATATGGAGTCTCAAAGTATTGGGGAATACTTTGAAACTATGAAGAAAAGAGGAAGAAAATGTTGTTTGATATCATGTGAGAAAATAAAATGTAGGAGAATATTTAGAACGAGAACACAGTGTGTGCAAGGGAATAAATCCTACTACTCTTCTACACTACATGAGAAGCTACCACTAAGTGGCATATATAGAATTTCAAGAGAGGGGTAGGTGAGGTCTACAATCAATTGGTGGTAGATGTAAGTGCTTGGACGTTGCACACGTGACCATCTTTAAATGCCAATTATTGAGGTAATCCTCCTTTATGCTTAATCGGTCCAAGACTAACATACAGTACTTTCAAAGGAATTTGACTATTTTTCTAATGATACATCTCCCCTTGGAAAAATGGTAGGATCCATCTTCACTCTACAAATATAACCTTTCTAGTAATGGTTTTTATGTCGAAGTCCACGTCCAAAGGACCATAATGGTACTAACAAGGTAGGATCTTTATATTGTTGAAAATCTGTGTGTAAATTTGTTGGTTGATATTTGTGTGTGTATCCTTGGAATGCCAACTAAAAAGTAGCTTGATGAGAAAGCAAATACTTGGTTCTTGTTGACTAGGAGAAGAACTATCTTGAGCTAATTGAGTTAGGTATAGAAAAGAACTATCATGACTAAGTGGGTCATGTGATGTCAATGACCAAATGTATAGATAGGATGCTGATTTAAAGAGTGTAGCAAACAGATGAGAGAATAATCAGTTTGAGGAGTGCTATGATATACATCTCAAGATCAAGAAATAGGATTTTCATTAATGACATTCTAGTTTTTTGACTTGATCCTTAAAAACATTCGTAGAAATGCCATCTTCCATAGTTAAGATGTGTTAGTAGTCATGTTTGTTATGCCATGTCATCTCCTGCCTGTGAGCCTCAGTCTAAGTCAAACGAGGACTTTAGGAGCTCTGACTTGTCTATCACTTGTTTTGACGGAGAGGTAGCTCATTCAAGATCACTCAATTTATTGCATTTCAGTGCATTTTCTCCTCCAGATTTTATGTTCATTTCCCGAGGCTGTTTTTGCATTCTTCAGCCTGCCTCACCTGTCAGACATTGTCCACCCTTTCCAGATTTTTTTGAGCATTCCTAGCATTTTTACATGCACTAAATGCTAGTCGGTCGTATTTTTTGCCTCAAATTTCAAGTTAGCCAGCTTTTGGGGTTTTTGGCTATTTATAGCCATTTTCCACTTGGTAGTCAGTTGTATTATCATCTTCCCTTCTTCCTTGGCAAGTACACACTCCTACTCCATCATCTTCCTCCATCTTTGGTGCTACCGTCATCATCAGCATGATCTGGTGCCCTCATCGACGCTTCGGGCTATGTGCAAGGACTCATCAGTCCACAATTTTGTATTCAACATTCATTATAGTCAATGCAGATTTCCTTTCTTCATTTTCTTCTCTCTCTATGGTCGTGTTTCTTCTTCAATTGTGCACTCTCACATGGTATCATCACCTACCTAAGAGCACAGAGTAGAGCTTCCATTGCAGACTTTCAAGCGCTTGGCAGTACTGTCTAGGCTAAAGTGCAGCCTTCCATACCTGTGTTTTGCTGTTTCGTAGCATCAGGAGGAGTAGGCGACAATTCTCTAAGTATTTGCAGCCTGTGTTTGCATCAAACGCAGCCAACAAGTCGTCCACATCAGCAGAGGAGGAGGCACCATCATCTGAAGGATAGGCATCTGTTTTTTCTCTCCAAGCGATAGCATTTTCTCTCTCCTCTTACAAGTGACAACATCTTCTGGGTCCTTTTTTGACATAGGCAGCTCCATCTTGAGTGTCTGTTGGTTGCAAATTGTTTGGTGATTGTAGATATATACGAAGATGTCTACATTTCCTTCTGAGGGTTCAGTCATTATTGCTGACATTGTTTCAGTGCCTATTTGTGGTATTCGCACTTTGCCTTTATTTCCTGACCACACATCAAGCTCCCTTTCCCAGGCTCTTTATGTTCTAGACTTGGGATTTCCACTCCTCTCAGTCTATGGCCTTACTAGGCTTGGTACCCAGGTTGTCTTCACCGAGCAGGCCGTTTGTATTGAGGATTCTTCTACAGGGGCTGTTATTGTGACAGGTTGGCAGGAGAGCCAGCTTTATAGGCTCCATTCCCCTTCTCTTAAGGCAGTTGTCTATTGCTACACCCGTTCTCACTTGTGCACCCTCTTTTCCACAGGTTCCTTCCCATCCCCCACCCTCTCCTTCGGTGGTTCCCTCGTAACCCCCATCCCTTTCAGAGGGGGACAATCTCGGTGATGCGACTATGGATTTCCTTGCCCCTAGTGTTTTAGAGGGGGTTTTCCACAATCGTGGGGAGCTTCTTCATCGGTAATCTTCATCGATGGACTTCATTGACATTGGGATTCCTCTTGCCACACCAGGATTCTATTTTCTCACTTGAAATAAAATCAATTTCCTTTAGGAGAAAGTAATGCAATATTTATAAGAGGCAAAAGTTATCATATCACAAGTTTATTGTCTAAAGAAACTCATTGACTATATATGGAAGAGAGGAGATTTGTGTCCAATCATTTGAATGTGATTTACACAAGCTCTAGTCAATACTCAACACAAAATATTGCATTTGAGGATTCATTCAAGGCTATGTTTTTGCTTGTAACATTTTCTAACTGTTTGGATACTTTTGCATAATGAAAATTACTAACTCAGCACCTGTTGGTGGTTTGATAAGTGCTAATGTAGAAAGAGACATGCTTATAAAAGAAGTAAATAGAAAGAGCAATGGATATTCCAACAATAGCTCCAATGCACTTATAGTTAAAGAGAGGTTAAATGCAAGGGGAAGCTTATATAATTAAGAGAGATTTAAGTTAGACCAATGAGAAGAGGGTGATGTGTGCATTGAATCAACTTGCTTTCCCACCTTTGGTCAATAAAGCTAGCTTTTTTCACAAAAGAAGTGGTAATGCAAAAAATGAATCTTCAATTTTGAATTGTTCAATGCTCTCCTCTCTAATTAGCTACTACATATAAAGGTGAAAGGGTGAAATTTAAACTTCGAAATGAAAAATTAACATCTTTAATTAAAAATTTTGTATGTGTGTCTTGGAGGGCTAAACTCAACAATATATATGACTTGAAGGATGTGGAAGAGCCATTATCTACTACATATAAATGTGGAAGGGGAAAATTTGAAGTTTGAAATGAAAATTTGACACCTTTAATGTAAATTTTTGCGTGTATGTCTTGGAGGGCTAATCTCAATAGTATATATAATATCTTGGGAGATGTGGAAGTGCCAATGAATGCTACCATGCTCGTCATCATGGATCTTGTGCCAAAATCATTGCTCAAGGATAACACCATGGATCACTTCTAGTACACAACAAATGTATTGGAACACAATGATCCTTTTGACATCTGTGGCAATGCAAAGATCAACACTTGTATGGATGACCTCAAGCACCCTTAGGAGAAACATTCTCTCTCTATCCATCCGAGTCTCCCGCTTCCATACCTCACTTTATTCTTCACAACCATCTTAGGCTCTAGCTTTGTAATATGATCATGAATGTTGGTAGCCTTACCAACATCCTTCCCCTTCTTAAGCAATGTATTGTGCATTTGATCTCTATATTGATTATCTCAAGATCAAGAAATAGGCTTTCTCATGGATTTTCAAGAATGACATTCTAGTTTTTTTACTTGATCCTTAAAAGCATTCGTAGAAAGGCCATCTTCCATAGTTAAGATGATCCTATGATTTTCATAAGGGGGGATTTATCACTAGGAAAATAGTTTATTCCTCTTGAAAATTTTGTATGTTAGTCTTGTTTCTCTTCTGCTTAAGCTCTACTTAAGGAGGGATGTTGAATGGTAGTTCACCTAACATAAAGATTATAGATCTCACATACCACTCTCTAAGACTTGTAAGTATACCACGTAGTGGTAGTTTCTGATGTAGTGTAGTAGAGTAGTAGTATGTGTTATCCTACATAGAATTTAATATGTGTTCATTCTTATTCTATTGCATTCTATTTTCTCACTTGAAATAAGATCAATTTCCTTTAGGAATAAGTAATGCAATATTTATAAGAACCAAAGTGTTGTCATATCAAAAGGTTATTGGCTAAAGAAACTCATTGACTGTATATGGAAGAGAGTAGATCTGTGTCCAATCATTTGAATGTGATTCGCACTATCTCTAGTTAATAGCCAACACAAAATATTGCCTTTGAGGATTCATTTAATGATTTCTTTTTAATTATGACATTTTATAATCGTTTGGATACTTTTGCATAATGATAATTAGTAACTCAGCACCTGTTGGTGGTTTGACAAGTGTTAATATAGAAAGGTACATGCTTATAAAAGAAGTAAATAGAAAGAGCAATGGATATTCCAACAAGATCTCCAATGCACTTATAGTTAAAGAGAGGTCTCGAGAGAGGTCAAATGCAAGGGGACCCCATGATAAAGGTAACCATTAAGGGAAATATGGTATCAAAAAGGGCTCTTTATCTTAGGAGTTAATGACTTATGTAATTAAGAGAGATTTAAGTTAGACCAATGAGAAGAGGGTGATGTGTGCATTCAATCAACTTGCTTTCCCACATTTGGTCGATAACGCTAGCTTTTCTCACAAAAGAAGTGGTAATGTGAAAAAGGAATCTTCAATTTTGAATTGCCCAATCCTCTCCTTTCCTAATTAGCTACTATATATAAAGGTGAGAGGGTGAAATTTGAAATGAAAAATTAACTCTCATTTCCTAATTAGCTACTATATATAAAGGTGAAAGGGTGAAATTTGAAATGAAAAATTAACACCTTTAATAAAAAAAATTATATGTGTATCTTGGAGGGCTAAACTCAACAATAGATATGACTTGAAGGATGTGGAAGAGCCATTATCTACTAATATAAATGTGGAAGGGGAAATTTTGAAGTTTGAAATTAAAAATTGACACCTTTAATATAAATTTTTGCATGTATGTCTTGGAGGGATAAGCTCAGTAGTATATATATCTTAGGAGATGTGGAAGTGCCAGTGAATGCTACCATGCTGGTCATGTGGATCTTGTGCCAAAATCATTGCTTGAGGATGATACCATGGATCACTTCTATGACACAACGAATGTACTGGAACTACTTTGACCTTGATGCCAGTGCAAAGACCAACACTTGTATGGATAACCTCAAGCACCCTTAGGAGGAACATTCTCTCTCTATCCATCCGAGTCTCCCACTTCCATAGCTCACTTTATTCTTCACAACCATCTTAGGCTCCACCTTTGCAATATGATCATGCATGTTGGTAGCCTTACCAACATCCTTCCCCTTCTTAAACAATGTATTGTGCATTTGATCTCTATGTTGATTATCTACCTTAGGTACATGTGGGCCCTAGTTGTTCTAAGCTTCTTCTTACACTTTCATTTCTGGAGGGGAGCTAGTAAAATGACCATTTTCCTTGCAAAAGTAACAAGAGTTAGGGAATGGGGAGAACTTAACTTCTAATACAAATTTGAACCAATATGGATAAAAATTCTACATACATTCAATTACTTTGTTGTGGCAAACTCACAAAATACAAGCTCACCTCTTAATCTTGAGCTTCTTGGTGATGGTAGTAGTAAAGGGAAAATAAAGGACTTTCCCCAAGCCTTGGTAATTTTTGTCAATCTTCTCATCAATCCATGGAGGGATATCAGCAAAGGTGACCTAGATGAGGCATTCCTACTGAAGAACACCATCTAGGAAGAATGAGAAGCACCATGGCAAAGTGTACATGTGATTTCCTTTACAACTACTAGTAGAAGAAATAATACAGTCCTTGTCTTTCAAGAACCCACCAAAACCATGAAGGAGCCACAACTAATGAAGTGATATTGCAACAAAGCAACATTCCCTTGATAGGTCTATTCAAACCACCAAGAGCACTCATCCTAACTGGGGGGGACTAAGAAAGTAGAAGAGCATACCCACAAAGATTAGTTTATCATACATGTGCTTGACCTTGTCCAACACAAAAGGGCAATCATATCAACATTAGTACTCTTTGTGTCCTATAGGGAATCAATGCTCTTTGGTTCATTTGTCTCTGCACACTCTTGAGTCAGGCAATGACCCTCTTTGAGCTGCTTCTTACTTACATAACAGCTAGTTGCATGCATACATATTAGTCACACATCTAGCATACTAACATCTACCATGTGTAAAGATTCAAAAGTCTTAAAAGTACTTGCACATGAGAGTCAGTCAAGTCATTCACTCTATTGTGAAGAATGAAGAAGGTTTCCAACTTAGTTTTGATCTTGCAAGTTGCAAAGGTATGAAGAAAAGATGGGCTCAAATGATCAAAAACATCATTCTTAGGTTATAAGACATGTTACCCCTTCTACGATTATGGTGTGTTATTACGAGTGCCTAGAGGAGGTTTGCAATTAAAAGGGGGTTTTTTCTTAAGTCAATCGAGTGGAAAGACATATAAATATGAGTGAAAAGAGGGAGTCTTTGTGTGCATGAGGAGGTGGTGTTAGTCATGCTGCATACACAATGATAATGATTAAGGGGATACTAATTATAGTAAGCCTCCCTTGGCAAGAGCAGCACAACTGCATTTTTTTATTTAAAAGGATTAAGCCCCCCTTCATGTGGCTCCTTATCCAAGGGGCCGAACTCCCCTCTTTCCTTATGCAGCCTGCTCACGAATCAAAGGCCTTCATCCTCATACTAACTTCCATCCTCTTGGTTCCCCTTCTTGCATTGCAAGGCATGGGAAAAATTTATACTTGAAATACCATTAATGAATATTTTTATATGACAAATTAGCACATGCATGAGAGAGGGTATTATTGACATTGTATCCTAAATTTCAAAAATGGAAAGTTTTGCTAGGAAAATGTTCATCATAATGCATCCTACACTAGGCCAAAATGAAATCGAGTTATCAAATACATAATGCATTTGTCAAAAATCATCACAAAAATACAATCAAACTTAACTAAGCATTGCACATGTTTTAGAGTTGATACTACTACCACCCTCCTATTGCATGGCAACACCCATACAAGCTATTTGAGGTCCACTTGCCCTAGTCTTAGCCACCAAAATAAAATGTTGTGCTACATGCTCAACAAATTGGGCCAATGGCCACACTCTTATTCTTTCAAGAGCTTGAACGCATGCATCGTAGACTAGCTCTCACCTAGTCACTCGTACGCAGATTGAAACAAATTGTTGTATCAAGCATAGGATCATGAGCCTCCTACCAAGAAGGTCGCAAGGCGTAGCTCCATGATCAAAGTGAGTGCTCCATTTTCCCTCAACCCTCTACGACCCTTGTTATAAAAGAGAAAGAATGGCTGGCATAAGAGAGTATTAGAGAGAAGGAACGATATTTCACGCTCCTTGTCTCTCACCACACACACACACACACACACACACTCTCTCTCTCTCTCTCTCTCTCTCTCTCTCACACACACACACACACACACACACACACACACACACACACACAAGACGTTAGAGTAAGAAGGTAGAGGAGCAGAGTTTGCACACACAAGAATAACCATTTTCATTCAAGTCATTACTTTTATACATAAATTCTTGGGTTAGGGATTCTCCTTTCCCTTTGGCATCCTGCCCTTGTTTAATTGATTGTTATTCCTTCTTTTCCACACTTTTAGTCCATTTTCCTATGCTACTCTTCAAAAATTTTCATAGGAGAAAAGACCGCCGCCTCTCGAAGATTTGATACAAGGCTTTGAATAATTTATAAAAATTCCCAAAAAATATGTAGCCGCAAGATCTAATGTTGGCATGCTTCTAGAACTATTAATAAAGAAAGGAATAAAGAGCAAGGCAAATGGATGTAAAGTCAAAAGGAGAGAAATAGACTTAGGATAATTGAGGGAGAGTCCATATAAAGACGACTTGAGGTGTAGAAGAAGTGAATGCAAAAGACTGAGGAGGAGGAGAAGGAGAAGACCACATCACTTATTCCTTGATTTCTATATAGACTAGGAAACTTGTGTTGTCATAAAATCCTTCTGTCATAATCCTTAACTAATCCACCCCCTTTTATCATTACAACATTGCTACCACCATTGATGATCTTTTTCCAATTCCTTCTATGAATGCTATTTTGAGTTGCCAAATCAAACTGTCCTATACCTAACACATGGCATGCATTCATAGGAGTCATTATTTGATGGATCCTTTGTCTTCTAGTGTGTTTACGTCTTGTGAGAGGTCAAGGGATGCAGGTGTAGGGTAGCAAAGGGGGTGGGATAGGGAGTTTTGTATGCGAGGGATAAAGTCAGATGGTTGGGTGGAGCTAGAGGGAGTGACGAGCACAAGAAGTAGTGAAGGCTATTGCACTAAAGCCACAGGTTCATGCTAGTCAAGTGTGGAACCTATAAGATTTGGTAAGCGTATAGTTTTGGTCGCTAAGATTTCCAAATAATAAGCACCATGCAGGCCAAGTAAAGATGCTATAAGATTTGATAAGCGTAGGATTTTTCCCACCACGTTTTCTAGATAGTTAGTAAGCATCGAGCCGTGCAACTTTTTGGAGTTTATCATGGTCCATCCTTGATATTGAAAGTTCTTGGGTCAAGGTTTGAATTTTTTGCTCTTGATTGCTCATAACAGCATGGAGGGAATAGATGTGCATCGTGCATTTGGATGCCTTAGACTACGTCAATCTCCCCTTTGGTTGTTCCACTTTGGTACGGAGCTTGATATCGATTACCCCCTCTTATGTTTTCTATGTGCTAACAGGTCACTTTTGCATCTCTACATAGTAGGCACGAGCCTCCTCATTGGGCTTCCTTACCAAGGTGCACTTCTTCTTGAGCGGGATAGTAGTAGTAGA
This sequence comes from Lygodium microphyllum, assembly GCF_053477565.2. Taxonomy (NCBI): domain Eukaryota; kingdom Viridiplantae; phylum Streptophyta; class Polypodiopsida; order Schizaeales; family Lygodiaceae; genus Lygodium; species Lygodium microphyllum. The sequence goes on from NC_141148.1 coordinate 140,971,667, forward strand.
TACTTGAGCTCTTGAGCTCCAATGCATGGTTTTGGATCAACTAGCACTAGGCCAAGAGGTGTTTAGCCTCATTGGATGGTGTGATCCAAGTTTTTTCAGATTGTTGGTGGGATATGTTCATGAGATACTTGTTGATATTGGCATCCACATCAGCTAGGAGTTTTGGTGGTCACTCTATAGGACTTCTTTTTCTTTTCTTGCTCAAGAGCCTTCTAGTACTCCATGAGCATTAGCCATTTATGACACTAAGAGAAAGTACCAATGGTGAAGTCCAAGAAGTCCTGTGACTGGGGCTTGTGGGGAGGAGGGCCACATCATCACTAAGGGGAATGGCCTCCTCTTTGATTATGGTATTTCCTTTGCTAGCTGCATCTAGTCTATTGGTGGTTCTAAGCCATGCAAAGGGTGTTTGCATGGCATATTCCCTCTCTAAGCTACTACATGCTAGCTTGAGTCCTCTCCTATCATGAGTTGCAGCACCTATGGCAATTGGAGTGGGAAAAGGGGATGTTGGCATCTTGCTAGGCTATGGGGGCACACCTTAGGAAACAAGGATTGGGGTGAGGATTATAGACTTTTGCTAAAGAATGGTTGTTGAGATAGTGGTGAAACAAGAGATTGCAAGGGTGGGTGTGGATGGTGCTATGGCATTGGGGCTAGTAGTAGCAGCTAGGGAAGGAGTTAAGAGGGTGAGTTGGATCAGAGATTGGGACTAGGCATCAATAACTGGATCATTGTTTGCCATTGGATGTGGTAGAGGTGCAATTGGAAAGAGTAGCCATTCGAGAGGGTGGCCAGGAATCTCTAAACTACATCTTCCCAAGTATCCCATAGGCCCATTTGGAAGTTGACATTCAAGCCTTATAACATATCAAGATCTTTTCTCTGAACATTCCTTGTAGAAATACAAACTTCACTATGGCTTACTAGTACTCATCATGAAGGGGGTCAAACAAACCCAATAGAGCTCCACAATAGGTCTAGAGATGTTGCCATTGCTTGTGAAGCTCCTCCTGCTACTGAACTTGGGCCATGCACTATAAGATATAGGCCTCATACCGACGTTCAAAGCCATGCAAATGTTCATAAAAAATTTTGTTAGAAATCAAGCTCACCATCAGTGTGTCTTTATCTATGACCGACATCTATGATAGCTAGTGTGTGCAGCTGTCTACATGTGACTACATTAAATAAATCGGGTTAGTAGTCAGTTAGTGACCTGACTAGAGTTAGTCTATCTAGTCTACACTTACACTAGGTCACTTTATCTTTGTATCGTGTGTGCTTTTCAGTTTAGAGTGTGGAACATGAAGGAATGACCTTGAGAGCCTGAAGGCTCAAGAAAACGGAGTTTCCTTGTCTCTCTCTCTCTCAACTTTGAACATGGTATCAGAGCCTTACTTGGTGGACCTCTTGGAGGAGGAGGGAGTGAAGATGATCTGCAATTGAAGACTTGTGTCATTTTTTCAAATAGGCTGAATGCCATTGTAAACTGAAGGTATGCATTGAGTGATTGCCTACTCTATGGGTCAAGCTGCAGGTTGTGGCCTGTTTAGAGCCTTGTGAAGGGGGTATTGAGCACTAGTGTGTGCTCCATCAGCATCAAACTCAGCAAATCGAGCTGTTGGAGCAGAGGATAGATCTGCGTGAACTGCGCCTATTTGCTGCTATCAGTTGTTGGGTTGCACTTCATCAAATGCTAGTGCATTTGGTCATCAAATGCTTGGTTAGGTCAGGTATGAAGTGCTTTGAGATGGCAAGAGGCAAATGCTTGACCTTGAGCTCTGACATGAGCTGAGATCAGAGTGGGCAGATCTGAAAAAAAGGGCAGCACTGCTATATACACAGTATACATGGTATATGCAACACATTGAAGAGCTTTGGAAGCTCTCTGACAAGCCTAGAAGCACTCTTGGAGCATAGGTATATGCTGGAGGTCATATGTACCTGTTGTGATCCATTGCAAGCTGATTTTGGTCATTAAAATACTCATATGTGGAGCATTTCAGACAGGCTGAAAACTGTCATTTAATATGGACAGCAAGCATTTGTTCTTTACTGAAGCATAGTGTGACATTTGGTGACATCTATGAGATGTATGTACTGACATGTGTATGTCAGAATGTTCATGGGTTGAGAAAAGCATTAAGTGCTACTGAATGCTGAAATTTTTGGAGCTAAAGCAAATGCAATCTTGTCTTGTTGGCCGAGTAAAAATTGCAAAAGTAATGTATGACTTTGCTCATTAGAGACAGACAGTCTATGGTCACTACATAGTCATGCATTGACCTTGTCATACTGGAGCAAATGTATGATTTGGTTTGAAGACACTTTGAAGCGGTTTGGAGCTTGCTATGCTAAATTTTGGTTGACTGCAACTTGCAACTAAATTTGTATGTGCTGGTTATGCACTGTTCTGTGCCTCTATGCTCATGTCTTGACTGCCAAATGTACTAGCAGCTACCTGGGAGATTTTGGAACATGTATGACATGATTACCACTCAGTTTTGGACTTGAAATTGCTGCTGGTTACAGTTTACAATTTTCAGACTGCATGTATGTACCCTGGCAGTGAGGTTATAGAAGCTTAAGAGGGAGCAAACACATAGCTTATGTATTGACAATTATATCTACAGTTGAGACCACTTGTTTGTGGGTTGTTTTGGGGTGTCAGTGGGATGAAATACCCTGTTTTTTTCTGCAATTTAGTGCAGAAAACTGTCATAAACTGTTACGGACTGAACTTGGTCAGTCATACTTATTGGTCTGCAGGGAGTTAGGCACTTGATAGACAGTCTATTGCATCATGGCTAATACACATGGGACTGACAATATCACTCAGATAGTTGGAGAGAAGTTGGATAACAAGAACTTTGCATTATGGAAATTCAGAATGAAAAACTTTCTGGTTGGCAGAGGTTTTTGGGATCTATGTACAGGAGATGAGGCTGCTCCTGAATTGCCTGAAGTAAATGCAACAAATGAATAGAAGAAAGCTCACAGGTTATGGACTGAAAGAGCATGTAAGGTACTGCATTGGTTTTCACTATGTATATCCGATGCTATGGCTATTCAAATCACTGGCTGTGAGTCTTCAAAGGATGCTTGGGATATACTGATGAGAAATTATGGAACCATGATACATGCACGAAAGATCCAGTTGAAACAACAGTTCAATAATATGTCTAGAAATGGCAGGAGCATCTAGGTGTATACCATGGAGATTAAGACCATAGCTGATCACCTTGCTACTATTGGCTCAAGTGTATCAGAAGATGATATGATTGTTGTTGCCTTGAATGGCTTAGGCAAAGAGTACAAAGCTTATGACACTTCCATTTCTGTCAGAGAAGAGCCCCCTAGCTGGGAAGAGCTAGTTGCTTTGTTGCTGCATGAGGAAGTCAAACTTGGTTTGAATACAGGTTCCAGTGCATCTCAGAGTAGAGACACTATGTTATATTCTAGCCAGTGTGGCAGAGGATCCAGAGATCGTGGTTCATTTCGAGGTCGTGGTGACACTCGTAATGCTTATGGACAGCAGCAGCAGAGCAGAGTAATTGGTATGGTGCAAATACACAAGGCCAGCATGGATCTGGTGGGTTTAGAGGCAGGGGGAGATCACCCCGAGGTAGAGTTGGTGGATCTGGTTCATGGCAGTCATCTGATCAGTCCAACAGGGACAAGGACTGGCATTATTGTGGCCGGTATGGGCATATTGCAAAGGATTGTTACAAGAAGCAGGGAGATATGAAGGCAAAGGGCAGACAGCATGGGCACTATGCATCTTCCAGTGGTGCTCATGATGAGCCAGTTGATAGACTCTTTGCCATGCAGCATGTATCTAAAAATGCATCAAGACATGATAGAGATGACAGATGGTACATTGACTCTGGAGCGTCAAACCACATGACACCGCATGGAGAGTGGTTTGATGAGATGGTTGCAGGTACACATGGTCATGTATGTACTGGGGATGACATCCAACATTACATAAATCATAAAGGGATTGTTCCTCTTATGATGCCTGATGGCAAGAAGAAAGGCATGCATGATGTATTACATGTACCAACCATAACAAAGAATCTGTTGTCTGTGGGTCAAATGGCATAACAGAATTTGTAAGTGAGGTTCAACAAATATGGGTGTTTCATTGAGGAGTATGGAAATGGCAGCGAGTTAATTGCCAAGGGCAGAAGGGATGGCAGGATGTTTACATTGGATGCGACCATTCCGGGACTCAAGGCAGCCATGTTTGCTCATGATGAGAGTGCCATTCGGGATGTAGAGGTTTGGCACAAGCGGATTGGACATGTCAATGTACAAAAGCTGAAATCTATTCAGCAGAAAGAAGTAGTACTTGGATTACCTAAATTCAAGTATAATGATTTTGGTCATGTATGCCCTGCATGTCAGTTTGGGAAGCAGGCACGGTTTCCTTTCATGAGACATGTAAAAAACAGCACTAGGCCTTTACAGTTGGTGCACTCTGATATCTGGGGTCCTTCACATAATGCTTCTTTTGGCGGTGCACGGTATTATGTCTCATTTATTGATGATTTCAGCAAGTACACTTGGCTTTATATTTTGAAGCATAAGGATGATGTGTTTGATGCATTCAAAGACTTCAAGAAACATGCTGAAAATGAATTGGGATGTTACATATCATGCTTGAGATCAGATGGAGGAGGTGAATATGTCTCAAACTACTTTGACAAGTATCTTGCTAAACATGGGATCAGAAGACAGCTCACATGTAGTTATACACCGTAGCAAAACGATGTTGCAGAGAGGAAAAAAAACCATGGTTTTGATGGAGTCAGCTAGAGCTATGCTGAATGAAAAATGTTTGCCAAATGGTTATTGGGCTGAAGCAGTGGTGATTGCTGTCTATGTGCTGAATCGAACCCCTACAGCAGGGATTCATGATGTCACTCCGTATGAACGGCTATATGGTCATAAACCTGATATTTCACACTTGAAGATATTTGGCAGCATTGCATATGTGCATATACCGGATGAGAAGAGGAAGAAATTGGATCCTAAGGCAGTGAAAAGTGTGTTTATAGGATATGCACAGGAACGGAAAGCTTATAAGTGTTATGTACCTTCTAGGCATGAGACACTCATAAGTAGAGATGTGGTATTTGATGAGTTAGCATCCTGGTATGGGAATCCTATTGCAGTGCCTACTAATGGCTCACCCAGTATGAGTCATGCTGAAAATACTCCTACAGAGAGTACTTCCATGAGTGGTCAGACAAGTGATGTATCATCTACAGTGAGTCCTTGGACAGGACGATTACGGAGTCGCACTACTGCATCCACTGACATGGATATGTCATTGAGGGGGAGAACAGATAAGGGAAAAGAAAAGGTTTTTGAAGATGTAATAGGTCCACTCACTGCAGGTTATGATTCATCTAGCAGTGACAGATTAGACAGTGAATTGGGGATTCCGTCTTTTATGACGCCAGGTGCTAGGCAGAGCCGTTATGTGCCGCCTCATGAGAGGCAAGCTCACAGTGAGCCACAGCTCAAGAGATCAGAGAGGGTCAGACGACCTGTTGACAGGTATACTTACATTGGATATTCAGCCTGTCATTATGCTTATATGATGAAAGTAACAGGTTTTAGAGAACCAAGTTTGATGAGGCAGTTGTAGATGAGAATTGGCGTGCTGCTATGGATGAGGAATATTCAGCTTTGGCTGAAAATGGTACATGGGATTTGGTACAGTTGCCTGAGGGCAAAACACCTATTGGATGCAAGTGGGTGTATAAGGTAAAATGTAAATCAGATGGATCATTGGAAAGATATAAGGCCAGGCTGGTTGCAAAAGGGTATGCGCAGCAATATGTTTTTGATTATGAGGAGACTTTCAGCCCTGTAGCAAAGATGGCTATAGTTAGAACTGTGATTGCTTTGGCAGCAGCTAGAGGCTGGAAACTATGGCAGATGGACGTAAAGAATGCATTTCTCAATAGAGAATTACAGGAAGAGGTTTACATGGAACAGCCTGAAGGCTATGTACATCTAGAATTTCCAGCACATGTATGTCGGCTGAAAAAGGCACTATATGGGCTGAAACAGGCACCCAGAGCATGGAATGCTCGCATAAGCAATTATTTGCAGCAACATGGTTTCCGATTGGGTGATGCTGATCATAGTCTGTTTGTAAAGAAGACAGATAGTGGCTATGTTTTCCTAGTTGTCTATGTTGATGACTTAATCATTACAGGAGATGATGAAAATGGGATTGCTGAAATAAAGACATGTTTACAGGCTGAGTTTAAGGTCAAGGACCTTGGAGAGCTGAAATATTTTTTGGGGATTGAAGTTGTCTCTACACCTCAAGGCATATGGCTGCTACAGAAGCAGTATGCTCATGACATCTTACAGAAATATGGTATGGCTGATTGCAAGCCTATGGATACGCCTTTGGAGCAGAATGTCAAGCTGCAGATGGATGTTGGGACAGAGATTGAGAATGTTACAATGTATAGACAGATGGTAGGAAGCTTGATCTATCTCACGATCACTAGACCTGACTTGAGTTATGCTGTGGGGCTGATCAGTCAGTTCATGCAGAAGCCTCGCAAACCACACTTGGATGCAGTCAAGAGAATTCTGAGATATGTAAAGAGTGCCACAGATCATGGGCTGTTTTATGCATATGGGAAACCCCTTGACTTGATGGGGTACACTGATGCTGACTGGGCTGGTTGCACATATGATAGGAGGTCAACCAGTGGCTATGCATTTGGATTGGGTAGTAGCATGATCGGTTGGCAAAGTAAGAAGCAGCCTACAGTTACATTGTCTAGTACGGAAGCAAAGTATCATGGTGCGGCCTTAGCGGCTTGTGAAGCTAAGTGGTTACAGCCTCTACTCCTGTTTCTCTCCCTTTCCCTTTATTTATTTGCCTCCCTGCATCTCTCTTTATCCATTCCTCTTCTCTCCATGTCTCTCTATCTATATCTATACCTCTTTGTATTTCTCTCCCTACCCCTCTTTCTGTCTCTCTCTCTTTTCTCTTTTTTTATTTTCCTCCCTTTATCCTTCTTTGTTTTTCTCTTCCCCCCTCTCTCTCAATGTTTCTTTCTCTCCCCCATCTTCCCTCCCCACTCTCACTTCTTCTCTCTTTTCCTTTCCCTCCCTTCTTTTCTCTATGTCTTTCTCTCTTTTCCTCTCCACTCACACTAGACACATCTCATTACAATCAAAATCAAAGATAGAAAATAAAAAACTCATAAAACAAGATATTGAAAGACCCTCTCTCCCCACCCCTCTTTGTGTCTCTCTTTCCCCTCTCCCTTTATTTTTCTATCATTCCATCCTCTCTAATTCTCTCATTGTTTCTATTTTTCTCTCTCCTTCGCTCTCACTCTCTATTTGTTGTTCTCTCTATCTCTATTTTTCTTCCTCTTTCTGTCCCTTTTTCTCCCCTCTCTTTCTAGCTCTCTTTTTTTTCACTCTCCTTTCTCTCTTTACCTCACCCTTTTATCCACCTCTTCCTTCACTGTCTATTTCTTTTTGTCTCTCCCCTATCTTTCTTTCTCTCTTTCTCTTTCTTTGTTGCCTCTCTCTCCCTTTCTCCCCCCCATTGTTTCTCTCACTCATTCTCCTCTCTCCCTCCCTCCCTTTCTCTCTCTCCTCCTCTCTTTCTTTGTTACCTTTCCTCTTTTTCTCTCTCTCATTCTCTCTTCCTCTTCCTTCCTTCTTCTCCATCTCTCCTTTCATCTCTTTCTCTCTCTCTCTCTCTCTCTCACTGCATCTCATTACAAATAAAAACAAACAAAAGAAAATAAGAAAACACAAGAACAAAGTGAGAAGAAGCAACATACCTACCACAAAGGTCTGAGAATGGATTCTTTGCCTCCTCTTCACAACGTCCCTTCTTTCTCCCTTGCGCACTTCTCCCTCTTCTTTGCATATGGTAGTGATGATGGTGACAGCTATGAGAAGCTCTCCTTTTGTCTTTCCCTCTTCCTCTCCCTCTCCTTCTCAAGGTGATGATATCTCTCACTCTCTCTTGAAAATGATTACGGCAAATGCTGCGCTCGAGTTTTCAATGCCTTTTTTTTCTCATACCAACATCACTATTTATATTGTTATTTGTGTCGCCAATAGCGCCACAAATAGCATTGCAAATAGTGTCACAAAACGCTATTTGCAATGCAAATAGTGATGCCGCTATTTTATGTCCCAAAGCATCGTTGCTATTTGCCCATTTCCTTGTAGTGATGAGAGCTTTTGCCACATACTTGAGGCAACATAGGGTGGTAGTCTCTAGGAAAAACTTTGTTGGAATCATGAGTTTCTACATAGAGGTAAGAGTGGGAGCTATGGTAGCTATGGAAATTGTCAGATAGTAGTCATAGAACCAATATTGGTGGAGTGGCTAGTGGTCTATACTTTCTCCTCTCTGAGATGCTTCTCAGTTCATGGAGACTACTTCAACAAAGCATGACATGATCTTACTCTAGTTAGAACTAGAGGTGTTTGATTCTGATATGGTGTGGGCAAGGGTATCAGTAATCCCCATGATGGCACAAGTGCTTTCTCTGGTGATTAGTGGGTTTTTTTTTTGTAGAAGGGTAGGCTCCCTCCTTTTGTATTGCATTTCGTTTTCTATCTATGACATTCATTGCAAACATTTGTGGGGATGAAGGGGAGGGATGTACTACCTCAAGAATACAAAGAAAGAAAGTAGGGGCGAGAATGGTAGGAGGGGATAACATGAGGGTAAAATACTAGCCACACATCACCCATAGAGACTTGACATCATTTGTGCATTAGGCCATGTCAAGACCAAAAATGGGCTAGATACTAGCTCTAGGATCTAGCCGAGACTCCTAAAATCACCTAAATAACACCACAACCTCACAACTAGGTGCATACACACATTATGAAAACTAATTTATCGAAATAAGGAATTTGTAGATACCATCTCTAAATCATAGTCCAATGTCATGCCCTTCCTAACTCCAAGCACAAGGAGTACTCAAACATATCAGTGGCTAGCACCTCATAACACAAACAAAAGGAGCATCCCCCAGCTTATCAATGTGACCCCACTATGGCTCTCCTACACCCCAAGGATTAGCCCAGGATGCATTGTTTCAACATATAACACATAGCAATAGTCCTCTCTTTTGATAAGACATTCTAGGAGATAATATAATATTTATCACATCAGTATCCCAAGGAAACAATTAAACTAAACCTACAACACTAGGAACCTCATACTCATTGTGGGTCAATAGTTCAAAAACAAGTGCTATGAATCCAAGAGATAATTCTTTTAATCCCATATATGAAAATGTGGACACAAGGTGAATGACATATGTGCTCAAAAAAGTAAACTTATAAATCAATTAGTTTGTATATGCACAAATGACCCTTTCATGATTCCACTCTAGTGTATTACTTCGTTGCTCACCAAAATAACCCATGCTACTGCTCTTTTTAAGACTTAAATCAAACAAATCATATATGCTAGAATATTCATAACATCATAATTCACGTGATATTTGACTCTCACAATCCCCTTTTCCGCACCGTTTAAGATTTTACTTTCAACGAATAGGTTTAAAAAGGGTATTTCATGTATGTTTCTTTATGTAAAAAGTAATAAACACACACTACAATATAAAAACGGAGTTAAACTAAGGCCAATCATCATGCTTTACCTCCATTATACTTTCACAAACATGAATCTAATTTTTCATTATTTTCTAAATATAAAAACTATTTTTTTTTCTATTTTTTAATCCCAAACCATATTTTTGGTAATTTTTCTTATTTTTAAATATAAAATGCTATATTTTTTAATTTTTCATATTCAAAAGATTAATTTACACTTTGATTCATTGTCAAATTTGATTTTATCCCATATGAACATGATTCAATCATGCAAAACGAAAAAAAAAAACAACATTTTTCCTCTTAAAGCACACATTTCAAGGTTTTAAAAATTGATAACTCACATGCACGGATACAAGTTCTACATTTTATGTTTCATAGCCCTCAAAAACATCACAACCAAGACTCAAACAAATTTTCATCACATATGAACAAGATTTGCGACATGAGTTATAAAAAAGAATGTGATTTTCTATTAAAAAGAGGCTTACCACCATTTTTCGAGTTTCAAATCTCAAGATATGATTTTTCACACTGTGATCAGACCCGCCATTGGTCTCCAAATAGTGTTGGTCATCACTCCTCAGTGTCAACACGATCTCATATCAATCTGGTTCAAGCTAGATAGTCAATCTCCATCTCGATCTTCTCTAAAGAATACCCACATGAACAACCCATTGGAGGAGAGACAGGGAGGAGAGAGAAAGAGTGAGATCATAGATTTTATTTTAGTGCATCATTTTCCTTGATTTTTGAAGCAATTGAGGGTGAAGAAATTGTTCATCTCAGGCCTATGAGGGTTCCCCTCCATTTAGCTACATTCAAAAACCATTTTTTTGAAGAAATGAGGAGATACAAAAACACAGCATCCCCCCCCCCACCCCTTGATTTCATTTTGAGAAGCTTTAAGCTTCTTTTAAGCTTAAACACCAAAATAATTGGTTTACTTTTGAGTGTTCACGCTTGGCTGCAAGTGGGTTTTGGTTGAATGGAGAGGCAAACGATCTTTGATTCATGAATATACTAGACAGTTGGCTTCTTGGCATCGAAAACTATCAACTTGGCCATCATCACATGTTTTTTGGCTTTCGAATCTGGTAGCTACTTCATAATGCCAAACCTTGCAGCCCCATTAAATGGGGAGTCAAACGGACTCTGATTGACAAATAGAGGTTGTGTTGGATTCCCAGTATCCAACTGCATCTAGGAAAAGTCCAGCACCTTGAACTAACATTGTTTCATTATCCATGAAAATTTGCTCTTTTATGCCTCCCAGTGTCTTTTGTGTATTAAATTGACTCCAAAAACTATTGTTAGGCCATATGTCTACATTCAATGATGAGGCACTCTAGGAAGATGCTAATCCATACCATGGTGGTGATATTGGGGAGAAATAAGAGGGAGGCTACCTTGCATAATAAATTGAAGGTTTTGGTTTGTAGGTAAAGAGCCTCAAGGAAAACCTTAAATTACCTAGAGCTTTTGTTTGTGGTCTCTGGAAACGGATTTGAGGCGATACTCACCTTTGTATACCAAGCTAAAGAGGACATCTATCTCTTTGTTGCCAAGTAGTATAGTGGGGGCATTAGGTGCACAATCCATAGGGACGTGAAGTTTCTCATGCATGTGATGAGGGTAAGCTTGTAGTTGAGGTGACTTAGGTTCACATGGGGCCTTTGTGCAATTGAAGTAGGATCACCTCTATATTAGGATGCAATGTGGCCATCTTCTAGGGAAGGGCAAGGAAGGCATCAAGGCATAGGCTATTCACCCACCACGAGAGGACAGGCTCCTTGTTCTCAAGGGTCATATGGAAAGCTTTGTCAGATGAAGGATGGAGGAGAGCAACACCATGGATGGTAAGAGGTGAGTCTAGAAAAGGAAATGACAAGAGAGATAGGGTGTTGAGATTACAAGGATTTGATCATTTCAATCATAATCAATTGTAAAGGTAAAGAGAATTTAAAAAATTATGAGAGAGGTGAATGCATGGGGCAGGTTGGTGGTTTGAATGTGGTCAATGCATGTTTGTCACATCAATAGATAGGGCCATATAGAGTAATGAGTAGGGCAGCATTCTTGGTCCATCATATTGCTACCTTTAATAAGGCTCATGTAATTATATGATGAGGGGTGATAAAGAAGGGCTACGTCACCAAAAACAGTGGGATTAGGATCACTTTAAATATGGACTTTGATGATCATGAGGAATTCAAGACTAGAAAAAGAACTCACATATGTATGTGTGGAATCAAGTGTGATAGTGTTAGTAGGATACTCCAAAGTAAGTGGGAAGGGGCCCACCAGCCCCCGTTTGCATAGTAGTACCACAAGCAAAATCCATTGACACGTTGAGGAAGAATATTACCTTTCAAATCAATGACACAAAAAGAATCAATGAGTGTGGCATGAGATATCCAAAATGGGCCGCTCCATTAGATTTTCAATTTTTTGGGAAGCTTGCCTACACAAGTGCAGAAAATGAGAATAGTGTGTCTACGCTTGAAGAGCCATGTCTTCAAGAGATGATCCAATTGGTACCTTTTTTTGGACTAGACTTCAGACATGAGGTATGGAATCCGAATTCGGTCCTCATCTAGCCAAGCTAGGTTTTCTATTTAGAATGGGAGGGATTTTTTAGGAATAAGACAATCTTCAAACAACAATCTAGAGGCTCGAGAATACAAATTCTAGAGGCATAATTGCCTCAACACCAAAGATAAGCTTGTATTGAGTGAGGGCTATAGCCACTTTGAATGAAGCATGGTAAGCCTAAAGGATTGTTGGAGGCTTGGTATCTCAATCTTCTTTATGATACTTGACCATCTTGGTAAGTATTTTGCATAAAGTTTTATTGGTAGATTCGGCCAGGCCATTAGATTGTGGATAGTACGGGGATGATTTCTTATGACTAATCAAGAAGGTGAAAGTCATATGCTTGATGACCTTATTTATAAAGTGACTTCTCTTGTCACCAACTAATTTAATTGGACAACCATAGCGGATGAAGATATCCTTGAAGAGGCACTTGGCTACTACTTATGCAGAATTATTGGGTAGTATCCATGCTTCCATCGACTTGGTACAATACTCTGTTTTTCTGTTAGGATATACATGTTTCTATTGTATGATGGGGTATTCTTAATAGGGTTGATAAAGTCAAGTCCCCATTTCAAAAAGGGCTCCAAGGGCACGATTGTTTGTAGGGGTAACCGATCATTGGACAACAGTTGACCAAGCCATTGGTATACATTGCACCTCTAGATAAATTTGCAGATATCACCATGCATAGTAGGTCACTAGAGTCTTGCTTATTTGATCTTTTGAATTGTAATATCGATCATAAAGTGACCTCCAACCACACCCTGGTAAGCTTCTACCATGACTGCATCCACACATTGTAGCATTATGGATAGTGTTCTGTGGTAGAGCTAGCCTAGGACAAATTCAATATGCCGAATCTGGAGAGCTAATCATTTGCGCTTGTCCATCGCAATGTGATCTGAGACTGATCCTAAGTCCAAGAAGGCCAACAATTCTTTATACCATGTCTAAGGAGGATTAGATGGGTCAAGTTCTGGGTTTTCAATAGCTTCATGGAATATTTGGGCATCCAAAAAGTCATCATCTACTCCAATTGAAGCTTCTCAGATTGGATTTTTTGTCCCAAAATCAAGTTGAGACAAGAAGTTAGCATACAGATATTGGGTACCAGGTGTCTTAAAATCAAATTCCTATGGTAATAGGATCTAGTGGTCCAGTCCTCCTATGACATTCTACTACTTAACCAAATAGATCAATGTAGAGTGATCCACATGGAACACAAAAGAATATTGGCCAAGTAAGGCAAAATTTCTTGATGGAATAGACCATTCCAAGGTATTTTCTTTCTCTCATAGAGTAATTCTTCTTAGTAGTGGAGAGCCATCTATTGGCATAGAAAACAGGGAAAAACTAGCCATTTGCATCATGTTCTATAAGCGCACTATCTTTTGCCCTAAAGAAAGCATCTACAAATACATGGAAAGGCTTTATCTTGTCTGGGATATCAATATTGTGGCCTTGGATAGCAGTAGTCACAGGCATTGGAATGTAAGGTCAGCTATCTCATTCCAATGGAAATCTACACGAGATGTGTTTGCAAGTTGATTCACGAAAATAGTTACATGGGCCAAAAAATGCAACTATTGTCCATGCCATCGGACTTGCTCTAGAAACTACAACACTATAATTCTGAAGTCTAGAATGGGGATCTGCATGATGGCACATACTTTATTGGGGTCTATGGCAATACCATCACCAAAAATTATGTGATTGAATAAGACATCGTCTTTCATTGCAAACACACATTCCATGGGATTTAGGTTAGAATGACTTCTCGACATCTCGTGAAATAGATTCAAACATGATGCAATGTAGTAGGAGTGCTCCAAAGTTACTAAAATCATTCAAAAAGATCCGCATGGAGTTAGTAAGGTAGGGCTTAAAAATTTAGTGCATATCCCACTAAAAGAAGTTGGGGTATTTTTCAATACAAACATAAACACCTCATTCCATAATGAAAGAAATTTTAGTTTGATCCTTTAGGATAAGCCTAACCTAGTTGGAACCACTGAATCTATTTAGAAATGAGTACATCTCGTGACCATAGCAATCTCATCAAGATTACTATTGATGTACATGATAGGAAATGGATATGGAATTGTTGCAACATTTAGCTTCCTATAATCAACATAGATTTAGATCTTCTTATTTTTCTTAGAAACAATGACAACGGGTGAGATCCACTCTATCCGATCCACTGGGATGATGAAGTCAACTCGAAGGAGTCAAACCAGTAGCTCTTCTTTTACTAGCTTTGCCATATGGAGATTCATCTAGTATCTCTACATGCAAACTAGCACAACATCTGATTTGACAAGGATTTATATACCGGTAAAATTGGGGATCCAATTCCTTCATTTCATAGTAATCCTAGGTAAAAATATATTCGAATTCAGTTTAGGAGAGCAACTAATTGGTCATCACAGAAGTCTAGCATTGATTTTGACCAATTTAACTATGGTGAGAGTATCCTTCTTGACTCATGTGACTTTCTACATTTGAGCTTCAAATTCTCTTTCTTATTAGAGCAAATCCAAAATTTCAAATATGGCTATAGCCATAACTTGAGCTACTTGTGTCTGAAAGTTTCGATTCTGATTTTTTGGGTCATCAAGATTCCGCTCCTAGGTAGGATTGACTAAGAATTGTGGATCTAGGTATTGTTGGCTTGTATGAAGTACATTCTATAGGAAAAATGGCTCCAAGTGGGTAGTAACGACTAAGAATGTAGCTTTCTCAATCATCATGTAGGCCATCCACCATGTTGATGGTCCATGCGCTTGCTGACTATAGGCTGACAAGTTGCTAATAGAGGCAAAATCTTGTTCAAGATGATTTATATTTTATTGTGACCTTGTTGGATAGTGAGCCAATTATAATCCCAATTGTGACTAACTTATACTTACTAAAACCAAGGTTATCTAAGCAAGAAGCTGTAATCTTCACTTGATACTCCATGTTGAGAACTACCAAAGGAAATCACAAGTGGGACTCCAAAAATCTCCATTAGGACAACTAATTGGATGATGCCTAGTACTGATACTCTTTGTTAGTTTTCCATTCCAACCATGAATGTCACTGGCTTCCAACTCATCAATCCAAAATCTCTACAAGTAGCCACCATAATGATGTTGACTTCATGCCCACTACCCAATAGGACATTTTTTATGACCTAATTCTGGAATCTAAGAGAGATGGCTGGAATGGTAGGTTCAAACAGTGGTCCTAAAGGGATGGTGCATCTTCCAAACTTCTTCCAATGCCGATAGTTTGGACTCTAGCAAAATGGGCCAATTTGGCTAGATTATCCTTAGCAATTGGTCCTTGAATGCTCGGACCAACTTAATAAATCTCCTAGTAAAATCATCATGAAAACTAGACCCCAATAAGTCTAGGTATTTGATTCAGTTGGAGCCACATGTGCTGGTCAAAGCCTCAACTTGATAAGCAAGCCAGTTTCCTTCCACCCTTGTAGATTTAGTAGAATCAAGAATCTGCTATGGATGAGGAATTATAGTCAATACTCTAATGGTTGCTTTCTATCTTAGATATATAGGTGTCAGTGAGTAGTAGCCTCAATTATGGTGTGCATGTTCCTATGGCCCCTTCCACTCATGTGGTTTTCAAATCCAGTATTGGTAGTTGCTATGGATTTGTTATAGAATCCAAGATACATGCTCGACTTTCTTATATACGAAAAATATATATGGCGAATATTATGTTGGAACAAAGGGAGAATAGATGAGAGAAAAGAAAAATGTAGAGAGAGAGGTAGAGAAATTGGCAACACACTAGGGACTGGAAGATGGGCCAGTTCCCCCCCCCTTGTGGAGTTATATTATTGACAAGGAAAAAGCCCCTCCTTTACACATAAGCAAGTTCTTACTTATAGATCTTGGAAACAAGATCACAGTTCCTTGCATGGTATACAATCGGCTAACACTTGCACAACTTGGAAGTTGGCACCTTTTGATCCTTCTTGAGTCTCCTTCTTTCCTACACAATATGTGTAGGGCTCTCCTCTTGGAACTTGATTTCAATAGAGCTTCTGCAGCACTTGCACCTTCTCTTCTCCTCTTGGAACTTGATTTCAGTAGAGCTTCCACAGCACTTGATTTCAGCAAGGCTTCCGCAACACTTGCACCTTCTCTTCTCCTCTTGGAACTTGATTTCAGTAGAGCTTCCACAGCACTTGATTTCAGCAAGGCTTCCGCAACACTTGCACCTTCTCTTCTCCTCTTGGATACATTCAAAGTGATGATGCTTTCTTCACCTCCCCCTTACACCCAAGAGAGCCTCCTCTTTTATAGGCTTTCAAGAGCTTCTCTTCCTAGAGAGAGAGTTGAGTTGATCTTCATGCAAGATGTGGTTGTTCCACTCTGCAGCACTAATTTCGAGATATCTCTTTGTGCGTTGTTTGGATGGAAAAAACGTCCAATACGAAAGTTGTAGATCTCATTGTTTCCGATAACTGTCCCGGCCCATTTTTTTAGAGATCATTTTTCTATTGCGAGATATTTCAAAAATGGATTTTCCAAAAAACAGCTTTTCAGACTGTACTCTTAACTTGTGGTCCATGCAACCACCTTGAGTCATAGATAAGGAGAGTTCATTAGATTGCCTTGGGCCTCAAGCTTAAGATTGAATTCCACACAAAATCTTGTGTCATTTTGGACCTTAGAAAGAGAAAATCACTTCTCTCCTCACTTCCAGAGGATCAGACAAGTAAACATTCCCCAACTTGAGGATGGCCCCAAGACTTGAGGATGACCTTAGACTTGAGATCTAACTTACGACGATGCTTATCTACTTCACGTTTATGTTTCTCTTGTGTCCTTTGGATAGTAGCTTTTACTTGAGTGAAAGTTGTATCAATGTCTCTATCAAACTCATTTACTGCAAAGATCTTATCCTTTGTAAGAAGAATGGGCGATAAATGAGGCTTACCATAGATGATCGCAAAGGGTGCCTTACCAATACTAGAGTGCACCATATTATTATATGCAAACTCTACTAAAAGCAAATA
Organism: Lygodium microphyllum; assembly: GCF_053477565.2. Classification (NCBI taxonomy): domain Eukaryota; kingdom Viridiplantae; phylum Streptophyta; class Polypodiopsida; order Schizaeales; family Lygodiaceae; genus Lygodium; species Lygodium microphyllum. Next base: position 140,988,942 of record NC_141148.1, read on the forward strand.
CTTTTCCCATTCTCTTTAAAAATCAAAGACATAGGATTTCAAAAGGTCCAAAATAGTAGAATTAACACTTTCACTCTGCCCATCTATTTGAAGATGATAAGAGGATGAAAACTTTAACTTTGTCCCGAGGTTCTCGAAGAGAGCTTTCCAAAAGAGGCTGGTCATGCGGGGATCTTGATCACTTATAATGGACTTAGGCATGCCATGATGCTTGAAAATATGAGCAATGAATAGCTTAGCCATATGATTAGCTTTGATTGTCTTTCACACAGGTATAAAGTGAGCTTGCTTACTAAATCTATCAATGATAGTCCAGATTGCATCATTGCCTGCTTCTGTGCGAGGAAGCTCCATGATAAATTCCATGGCTATACTTTCCTAAGGCTCATTGGGAATAGGTAATGGCTTCAGTAGGCCAGGTGGTTTATGGCTGTCATACTTTACTTTTTGAAATATCTTGCACTCACGGACATATCTTTCAATGTCAGCTCTAAGAGTGGGCCAAAAGAAATATCTTTCCAATGCTTGAGTAGTGGGTAGAATATCCCTAGTCAAGCATATGGAGATGCATGTGCTTCATCCATTACCTTGTGTTGCAATGGTAATGCTACACAAATTTCTTGATGATGATAAAAATAACCATCTGGAATCGAGTAAGGTGTAATCGACTGACCTGAGTTAAGCTAATCCCATATGGTTGAGAAGTCAGAATCAGTTGCATATATTTTGGGTAAATCCATGAACTCGTTATGGTAAACAGTTGTGATTGCATTCACTCGAGGTTGCCTTGATAGAGCATCTTCTACCACATTCTTAGTTCCAAATGTGTGAAGGATTTGAAAATGAAACATAGATAAGAAATTTTCCCGATGCATCAGTTTCTCTAAGAGATTTTTCTAAGTGAGGAACTATCTTAGACTTTGGTGATTTGTTTTAATAACAAAATCTGCACCAAATAAATAGTGTTTCCATACTTGAAGAGCATGTACCGCCACCATAAGCTCTTTCTCATATACTAGAGCATGTAGCTCATGTTCCTTGAGGTGCCAACTCTCAAATGCTACTGCATGATGCTCTTGGTTAGACACAGCTCCAATGCAATCCCCAGAAGCATTGTAGTGAACTTCAAAAGGTTTTTGAAGATCCGAAACTATGAGAACTGGTTAATGAGTCACAAGAAACTTAATTCTTTCAAAAGGCTTGTAGTTGCCTTGATCCCTAGCAAAAAGGCATTGGCTTCTTAGTAAGGTCAAATAGAGGAGATGCAACATATGCAAAACCTCGTATGAAACTCCTATAGTATGAACATAGGCCCAAGAAACTTCTAACTTCATGTACAGAAGTAGGTGTAGGCCATTCAACAATGGCTCAAATCTTCTTAGGATCCATTCTCACCAAATTGTGAGAAACAATATGGCCTAAGTAATGAATTTCTGAAAGAAAAAATTCACTCTACTTAGCATTGACGGCCTGTAGTCTATGCTTGCAAAGCTCTTGAAAAACAATAGATATATATTTTCTATGCTCTTCTTTAGACTATAAAAATATTAGAATGTCATCAAAGAAGACATCTGTGAGCTTTAAGTGAGGTCTGAAAATTCTCTCCATCATTCGATTGAATGTGGCTGGTGCATTAGTCAAACCAAATGGCATCCGTATCTCGTGATAGCCACTTTTGAGATCAATGCGACTAAAGATACTAGCCCCTTGCAACTTATCCAAGATATCATCTATCCTTGGGATAAGGAAACGATTCTTGATTGTGATCTTGTTCAAAGATCTATAGTCTAGGCACATACGGAAAGAACCATCTTTCTTTTGAACAAGTAAGACTGGAGAGCAGTATGGAGAAGAGCTAGGTTGAACTAACCCTTTTTCCAACAGTTCGTTTACTTGTGTTAGGATCTCCTCTTGCTGACTTGCTTACTTGATAAGGTGGTTGGTTAGGTGGTGAATTGCCTGGGATAAGATCAATTGTGTGATCTTCCGGGCGCTTAGGAGGTAACTCTCTTGGGGGTGAATCACTAAAACAATCTTCATATTGTTTAACAAAATCATGTCTAGCTTGATCAATTAAAGAGAGGGGTTCTTTTAAAGTCTGAGACTTAGAAGCATTAGTTGGTATTGTGTATTCATTAGAGGCACCAAGTTCCCTTGAATCATTAGTTTCTTTTGACTCTCTCACAAAAATAATGTATGCAGAAATAGCTTTCTTCATTTCTTTAGAAATGCTAACATGAATAACCATTGGCACATGCCAATCTCCAGCATCAGCAATGCATACTATGTTCCAACCCTGAAATTGAAATGCAAGAGTATTCTTAACAAAATCGAGAAGAGGTCTAATGCCAAGGCATGCCTAAGATAACATCACTGTTACCTATGGGTGCAAGTAGAAAAGATTCTTGGTCGCAGTAATCCCCAATTCTAAGATTCAACTTCCCTTGAATAGGAGTAGAATTGGTTGTAAGTCCTTCAAATGCCGAACCTGATCCAATTGGTGTTCCCAATCATTCTGATGGAATTTATAGCCTTTCAACAGTACTTTCAACAATATCTGCTAACACAAAATTATCTGTGGACCCTGGATCAAAGAGTATCAAAACTCGTTGATTGTTGAGCGTCCCCCAACCCTTTAAGAGTTGTCTTTTCTTCTCGTTTGAATGAGTGTTAGCTTGCACATCTGAAACTGAATTTGAGGATGGCAAAGGAGGATCTTTGACCACATTTGCTTCCTTCCTTTTGTGAGGACAATTAGGCTTCATATGCCCTAACTTACCACAAAGAAAGCACCTTCCTTCCTCTTTGTACTTTTGTATCTCAGAGGGTGAGAGATACTTGCGCTTCTTCTCGTTACCCTCTGGCTTTGAATATTGGTCATGGGTAAAGGTAGGTCTTCTTCAATTAGTCATGTCTCTTGGTTGATCATAGAGCTACTCTTGTCTAGCTCTATAAGAACTCATCTCCAACTTTTGAGATGTACCAGGTGTATGCAAACTTTCAGCTATGATGGCAGACTCCATCATGCGAGATAAGGTTTCATGTGGATACACCTTCATGGTTATGTGTAAATGAGGGATTAGGCCAACTTCAAACTTCCTTTTCTTCTCTTCATCGCTAATCTCCATGAAAGGAGTAACCTTGAGAAGAGTAGACCAAAACTTGTCCAGATAACTAGTGACCTTTTCATGCTCTTTCTGGCCTAGCAAATCCCACTCCTTCTTGACACCATTCTCAAAATCAAGAGGCAAAAACTGAGCATAAAAGTTCTCCTTGAACTTTTCACAAGTCGTTGGTTTCCTTCCCTTCAAAATGAGAGTCAACCACCAATTGCTAACGGTGTCTTTCAAGTGCATGCCTACATGCCTTAGCTTGGACTTTTCTAAGAACTTACCATAAGAAAAAGTAACTTCAAATTGCTTGACAAAGGCTAACGCCTTAGCAAGATCTCTATTACCGAAGTAAGAGTCAAACTTTATGTCCTTATCCCCGGACTTGAAAGTCTTAGTCTTCTTAAGCTTGCTCCTCTTATGGTCTCTCTTTGTCCGTTTGCGGATTGCACGAGACTTAGAACCAAGAGAGTAGAAACTAGAAGATGATGAGGAGGAGGAGGAGCTTGAGTAATCAGGGGAGTAGCTGGTTGTTGAGGGAGATGACTCCCTCCTTATCCACGTCACTCGAGGTGAGGTCTTTTTACTCTTCTTGATCTGAGAATCCTTCATCCTTCTAGGAAGCTTCTCAGCAATTATATGCTTTGCATCTTCACCATCAATTGGTGCAATGGTGTTTCCTCTAGTATCACCATCTTTTGGAGGATTCGGTCCTTCATAAATAGCTTCTTCCCTTGCCCTTAAGTTGTCAATCAATTGACATACTTCGGGAATCTCCAACAAGCTATAATACTCTGTCAATTGATCTTGTAATTGCTCACTTGTAGGTGCTTCATCAGTTGCCATCTTTACCTTCTTCTTGAAAGGATCGCCTTTACTTTGAGAAAACCAAAGAGACCTGCTCTGATTCCATTGTTATAGAATCCGAGATACATGCTCGACTTTCTTATATACTTAAAATATATATGGCAAATATTATATTGGCACAAAGGGAGAATAGATGAGAGAAAATAAAGATGTAGAGAGAGAGGTAGAGAAATTGGCAACACAGTAGGGACTGGAAGATGGGCCAGTCCCCCCCCCCCCCCCCTTGTGGAGTTATATTATTGACAAGGAGCAAGCTCCTCCATTACACATAAGCCAGTTCTTACTTGTAGATCTTGGAAACAAGATCACGGTTCCTCGCACTGTATACAACCGGCTAACACTTGCACAACTTGGAAGTTGGCACCTTTTGATCCTTCTTGAGTTTCCTTCTCTCCTACACAACATGTGTAGGGCTCTCCTCTTGGAACTGGATTTCAACAGAGCTTCTACAGCACTTGCACCTTCTCTTCTCCTCTTGGAACTAATTTCGGCAGAGCTTCCGCAGCACTTGCACCTTCTCTTCTCCTCTTGAATATATGGAAAGTGATGCTTCCTTCACCTCCCTCGTACACCCAAGAAGAGCCTCCTCTTTTATAGGCTTTCAAGAGCTTCTCTTCTTGGAGAGAGAGTTGAGTTTATCTTCATGCAAGATGTGGTTGTTCCACTCTGCAGCACTAATTTTGAGATATCTCTTTGTGTGTTGTTTGGATGAAAAAATATCCAATATGAAAGTTGTAGATCTCGTTGTTTTCAATAACCTCTCGCGGCCCGTTTTTAGAGATCATTTTTCTATTGCGAGATATTTCAAAAATTGATTTTCCAAAAAATAGATTTTTTAACTATACTCTTAACTTGTGGTCCATGCAACCACCTTGAGTCATAGATAAGGAGAGTTCATTAGATTGCCTTGGGCCTCAAGCTTAAGATTGAATTCCACACAAAATCTTGTGTCATTTTAGACCTTAGAAAGAGAAAATCACTTCTCTCCTCACTTCCAGAGGATCACGTCTCTTGTCTTTCTTAGTGAGAGAATTCCCTCTCTCGTCTTTCTTAATGAAAGAAAAGACCTTAAACCTTGACTTGTAGGGGAGAGGATGACCCCAAATGAATGCAATGCTCATTACACACAAGTAAACATTCCCAGGTGTCCCTGGATGCACACATAAATACATATGCACAATGCTAATGCACTTCCTCTTCTTAGAACTCAATCCATCTTCATTTATGTGTAACTCCTTGGTTCTTGTGTACACCCTTACACTTGGTAGACACTTCTTTTTCCCTTCATAACTTGTACTGCCTGTACCAGATATCCCCATCACAGTGCTTTGATCACCCCATTAAGTGATGCACTAGTAGGAATACTGGTCTCTAAATGGTCTCATGGCCATGCTAGATCATCATCAACACTTAAAGAAAAGTGAGTCATTAATTTATTGACATGAATTTATTAAATAGAGAATGCGTAATAAGCAATCAATTTAGTGACAGGACCGTTGAATGATGCTGGCTCTTTGGTTGTCCATGCCACCATGTGATAGCTTATTCAACCCACGAGATTCGTGTGGGTTTGTTGCATTTGCCTTTTATCCTCTTGCCACCATGTGATAGCAAACGTTCTCTTATTCAATCCACGAGATTCGTGTGGGTTTGTTGCATTTGCCTTTTGTCCTCTTGCCTGACCAAGTAATCATGCTGACCTTTGCCTTTTGTTCTCTTGCTTGACCGAGTAATTATGTTGCCCTCTAGCTCATGAAGTTTTTTTATTTTCACCATTTTCATAGGTGGCAGCTAAGTCTAGCCCTAACTCTTGTTTCAAGGTGTCATATTGCTAGGCCTCATGACATTGAGATCTCCAATGAACTTCAACATTTTAAAAAAAACATTGTTTATTTGGAGGATGATAATATCCTCCTTTGTCTCCCCGATTTCTTATTTATCCTCCACAACCTATGTTGAGAGACGAATAGTCTTGTTGTGTATAGAACACTGTAGGTATCGATACAATAGAGAGTCTACTGGGATGATTCCAACTAGCTGGCTATGATCCTCTGAGGCTATGCCAAGAACCCAAATTACCAATCTAACTATAGATATTATACCAATAAATATCATTGTTGTGAGTGGACATGTATAGCAAATGCCGCACCACCACTAACTTAGACCACATTGGGTAGCTAGGTGACTTCCAAGTAACTCAAACCTTCTAAGAACATGTTGATATTCCAAGTTCGGGTAAGTTACTCATGACTATATGTGTGCATCACGTGGGTTCAAAATAAGGTATTTTTAAAATACAAATTTTTACATTTTTTACATATAGAAGGGTGTAATATAAAGGGGTTATTTATAGATTGAATAGAAAAGGGTTATGTTTTATTCATGAAAAATTTACAGATAAGGATATTTATAAATAGGCCTTGAATGCACATGACGTAGAGGATATACATATAGTAACTTCCCCGAGCTTCCAAGTAACTCAAACCTACCTCCAAATAGTATATTTAAGAGCTAGATTTTAGGATGTGCTTCTGAGCCGTACTTGAAGCATTGGAGGCTATTGTTGGAGCAAGAAGTGTCCGGGAAGTGCCAAATACCAAATTTTCATGAAAAAGAAAATTGTGGTGGATGGCTGAGCTAGAGTTTTAATAGATGTATTTCGACATCAGGAATCCAACGCGTCTCAGTTCGTTAATCAAAGCTCGTTTGATCCCCCATTTAATCACCACAAGGTTCAACATTATAAAGCAGCTACCAGATCCAGGAGCTGGAAAGTGCATGGTGAGTCCCAGGTTTATAGATTTCGATGCTGTGAAGTCAGTTGTCGAGACGGATCTTGAATCTGAGTCTGTTTGCCCATCTAAAATCGAAATATCCACTTACGGGACAGTGTGAACAAAAAAGCTTGAATTGGTTATTTTAATGTTTTAGACCTTAGGCTTAATAAGAAGCCTCAAATTAATGCAAAAACTATTGAACAGGGGGGAGCACAAAATTTTTTTGCGCCCTCTCAAAATCTGATCGGTGCCTCTCCGATACACACCCGTTTGGAGAGAGATAGGGAGATTCTTGATCATGACAAAGAGAGAAAGATGATGTCTGTGAGTTTTAATGGAGGATTTAAAAATCTAAATTTCTATTCCTTCTATCTCCTCTCTCCTCTTAGCAATTGTTCATATGCATCAATTCATAAGAGAAGGATGAGGGTTTTGATGAAGATTCTGGACCAAATGATGATGTTGGAGAGATGGAGAATGTAGATTGGACTAAGAGAGCGTGTTAGTGGCAAAGAAGAAGCATCAACAGCCTCCTGTCTACGAGATACGAGTCTCGAAATCGCAATTTCTATGCGTAAGTGAGTGATTCTTTTGTTTTACAAAAAATAGTTGGAGAAAGTGTTTGATTTTGTTTGTTCTTGATTTTCCATGTTGCCTCCTCTTTGAAATATGAAAAAAACCAAAAAATATGATTATATATTAATTTTCCACAAAACACACAAAACCTATATAAGTTGCAGTTTTTATGAAAATAATGTGGGGTTTTTGTTGAGTGTTTTGGGGTCATATGGGATGAGAATGGATATGAAAATGATGTTGAGTGTCCTTGATTATTAAGAACTCATAATTTGGAAATATTGCATTTTTATGAAGAAATAAATGGAGAAAAATAAGAAAAACAGAAAAAGTTTAGTTTTTACGACTAAAAATTTAGAAAATTTTACTTTTTATGTCCACGAGTGTATAACAAGGCTGCAACATGAGGATCAAGCCTCAATCAATCATTATTTCTATGTTATAGTGTATTTTTATCGATTTTTATATAGAAAATTATATGAAAATGAACCCTACACCTACCCAACAAATGCAAAATCTAAATGGTAAAGGGACGAGGGCTTGTGGAAGTGGTTAATTGTTGAAAATGATTTCAATTCTCTTTTTTTTTGTCTATGCATAACATATAGGACGGATTATCGTTTGAATTAAGGAGACTAATAGCACGAGGAAACTCGATGCTAGTCTCTAGCAATGCCACAATTATGAGGAGCTTCAAAATCATTAAAGGATTGGTTTTGCACCTCACGTGACTAGTTTTCTTTTATCATAAAATGCTTGAGCACAATGATCATCCACATTTGCATTGATCATGACATGGTAACTCTTGGATGCATAGCAATTGATTGCCAATTGCATGACCTACGCTGAGTTGTGAGGAAATCCAAGCTAGGGGCTAGACAATCGAATCTTCGAGAAATTTTCAAGTGAGGAAATTTTATCTGTTGGATTGTTCAAATTATATAAGAGTGGAGATTGTTCGTATGTTCTTTATGTCAGAACAGCACATCAAGGGGCCAATCTTCTCAGTGTAGGAGAGCTGCAATGGGGCTAGGCATTTAGCCAGAGAGGTGCAACCTATGTTTGTGTTACATGGTATATTATACTAAGATGTATGGGATCTCCCTCTGAGGAGTAGGTAAGGGCAATTGTTGGACTACGCTCCATAAAAACACAATATCTCTAGTACTGACCCACGAGGCTGTGTGGGGTTGTCTTGTGAGTGTTTTAGAGGCCCGACTAGTGCCTATAGCCAGTGTTGGGCCTGTTTTAGGTCCTAACAATATTCATCACCATTTTTTTTACTATGATGGTACTTTAAAGACATACCACACGTAATTCAATGCTACTTTAAACTCCAAGACTTTTGTGATCACCTATTTTTTAATTGTTTAGCTCTTATCAATTTCAACAACTTGAAAATCCACTAAAATTATAGGAAAGTGTAATCTCATACATCAAATCTAATACATACTACCAAAATCTGCCCCAAGTCTAGCCAATAGTGAAACCCTTGCCCATAAAAATGGCTCTCTATTCTTTATCCCACAAACAATCAGCCCTTATTTCCTATTCACCTAGGTTATACCAATTGAAAGAATGTGGAGACCTTCCATAATCTGAGGCAAACTAGGAAGCACACTAGCTCTCTCTTTTATCCAATCCTTTCTGTCTCTCTCTTTTAGGAATGTTTAGGTCCTTATTTGAAAATGGATGAGGAATTTGATTAGGCACACTAACATAGAGGCTATTTTAAGGCCACTATGATAGTAAGATTGCATGTCTTAGTACAACAAAAACAAGCTGAATGCATCTTTGCCAACATAATGCAACAAGTGTAGCTAGAACCAATAATATAGTAAAGTTATCCATGCAGATTAGTCATCATTCCATAGTTTACAACCATGTATGTAGGTTGACTATAATAAGAGATATATGGTTGTGCCTATATAAAACTATAACTTGCCCACTATGGCTGCCTCAATGTTTCTTAGACATGTCACTAGTAGTGAATTGTTGATAAGTGAAGGATGCTACCCTATAGCGTGCATACCATGTAATGCTTAAAATTATCTCACAGCCTCATCCAAGGAGCCAAAATGCAAGCAAGTGCTTTCAAACCTTTTAATTATATTCCTTTAAGAAGCATTTTCCCTTGGATATTACCACAAACTAAAGTCTCTAGAGATTTGTGAAGGTAAGCAAAAGATCAAATTCTTAACCAATCTTGTAGAATTAACTTTGAAGTCCACTACATGTTGCATGTATTGTGGTGGACACCTTTGCTCCGAGTAGTGTGATTGGCCAACCATTTTTACAACATTTTGAATTTGAAATACAAGAGCATGAGCTCTACTTTATATGTAAGAATCAAGATTAGAATGATCTTGTTGCCAATTTGCAAAGACTACTTTTATGGCAAAGGAATGTCTTTGAAATGTACTAGCACATAAAGGAATGCTAGTGATCCACACACAAAACGACTTTCTATGGCATACATAAGAGCCTACTATGACATTGGATGTCATGCCATGGATCCCCATTCACACATTGCCTTTGTGCATACTCTCAAATAGAAATTCAATCCACTACCTACACACACTCCAAGTTTCCACAAATACTAGACATGGATAATGCTCATGCATTTGGTCAACTAGATAATAGAAAATAAGATAATAGAATAAGGAAACTTATAAAGCTAACTAAATCCAAGAATGATTTTAAGGAAATAAATAAGGCTATTTATAGACTAATATGCTAGACTATTATATGCAAATATCTATGTTACAAAAATGTGTATACAAACACTCTTCGTTAGGGTGTTGCAGGGTATAGACATTACCTTTAGTACATAAGGGCTTGCAACAACCTTGTGGCATGTGTCAATTTTTCTCTGCATGATTGTCAACCGCAATAACCAATGTAACCTATCCTATAGATGCATAAAGTTTTCCAAAAAATGAGCATGAAGGTCCTAGGTTAGAGGAAGAAATGATAGTAACAACATTGACTATTATTCTAAAATGCCTAATGTTAGGCATGCATTATCGTGCACTCAAGATCACCCAAAATAATGATTAAAAACTTAGAGGAAATATTTCATGGGAATTACCTAACATGAAATTGCGATCGGCTATACTATAGTGGGAGATCCTTGAAAGTGTTGACCTATTCCATTGTTTTCGTCTTCTTGGTTTGTGTGGGAAGATGGATTTACAAAATTGTCGCTTGGTTTTTCATTAAAGTTAAAAAAGACTTCACTCTAAAACTAGGAAAACATGCTTCGTATTTGGTTTAATTTTGTAATGTATATCTCTTTACTTTCACAAGATAAATGTTATCTTTATCTACAAGTCTCTATTATGTGAATTTAATCTCATTAGGATAAGGGCCTGGGGCGGTTAGGTAAAAACTATTAGCCTCCTCATTGGAAACATCGTTCATGTAATAACTTATACGTCGTTGTTTATTTTGTTGTGTTCAAAAGGTTTTCACTTGACCAAATACATATTTTGGATGTTTACTTGCCCATGTGTTGTTTCCAAATCTCTTCCTAGGATATACTCTAGGTGTAGTATCTTCACTGTCTCCTTATTATATAACCAACTAAAACAATCCACAAACTTCACACCAATCTCCATTCTTAAATGGTTAGATCTTGGGGTTCCCAAGCTTGACAAGTTTTTCTAAATATAAGTTTTTAATCATTATTTTGGGTGATCTTGAGTGCACGATAATGCATGCTAAGCATTAGGCATTTTAAAATAATAGTCAATGTCATTATTGTCACTGCTTCCTTTAACCCATGACCTTGATGCTCATTTTTTGGAAAACTTTATGCATCTATAGGATAGGTTACATTGGTTCTTATGGTCAAAAATCATGCAAAGACAAATTGATACGTTCCACAAGGTTGCTGCAAGCCCTCATGTACTAAAGGTAACAGTCTATAGCTTGCAACACCCTAATGAAGTGTGTTTGTATATACATTTTTGTAACATAACTATTTGCATATGATATATGTGTGAATGGGGAACATGGCATGACATCCAATGTCATAGTAGGCTCTTCTGTATGCCATAGCAAGTCCTTTTGTGTGTGGATCACCGGCATTCCTTTAACCACTAATAAATCTCAAAGATATTCCTTTGCCATATTAAAGTAGTCTTTGCAAATTGACAACAAGATCATCATGATCTTGACTTTTACATATAAATTGGAGCTTAAGCTCTTGTCTTTTAAATTCAAGATGTTGTAAAAATGGTTGGTCAATCACACTTCTCGAAGCAAAGATGTCCACCATCATGATACATGTAACAAGTAGTGGGATTCAAAGTTAATTCTACAAGATTGATTAAGAATTTGATATTTTTCCTACCTTCACAAATCTCTAGAGACTTTAGTTTGTGGGAATATCCAAGGGCAAATGCTTCTTGAAGGAATATATTTAAAAGGTTAGAAAGCACATGCTTGAATTTGGCTTCTTGGATGAGACTGTGAGATAATTTTAAGCATTCCGTGGTATGCATGTTGTAGGTGGTCTCAAAGCAAGCTTCACTTATCAATATTTCATTGCTACCATGTCTAAGAAACATTCAAGTAGCCATAGTGGGCAAGTTATAGTTTTATATAAGTACAACCATGTATTTGTCATTATAGTCGACCTACATACATGGCTACTAACTATGTAATGATGAGTAATCTACATGGATGTTAACTTTACTATATTGTTGGTTCTAGCTACACTTGTTGTATTATGCTGGGAAAGATGCATTCAACGTATTTTTGTTGTACCAAGATATGTAATCTTACTATTATAGTGGCCTTAAAATAGCCTCCATGTTAATGTGCATGATTAGTTTTGTCTTCCATTTTCAACTAAGGACCTAAACATTCCTGAGAGAGAGAGAGAGAGAGAGAGAGAGAGAGAGAGAGAGAGAGAGAGAGAGAGAGAGAGAGAGAGAGAGAGAGAGGGTTGGCTAAAAGAGAGAGCTAGTATGCTTCCTAGTTTGCCTGAGATTATGGAAGATCTCCACTTTCTTTCAAATGGTATATCTTGGGTGAATAGGAAACAAGGGCTAATTGCTTATGGGATTAAGTATAGAGAGCCAATTTGATGGGCAAGGGTTCCACTATTGGCTAGACGTCGGCCAAATTTTGGTAGTATGTATTAGATTTAATGTATGAGATTACACTTGCCTATAAATTTAGTGCATTTCCAAGTTGTTGAAATTGATAAGATCTAGAAAATTCAAAAAAAGGTGATCACAGAAGTCTCAAAGTTTGAAGTAGCATTGCATTATGTATGGTGTGTCTTTAAAGTACCATCATAGTTTTTAAAAAAATGGTGATGAATGTACTATTTGAAGGTAGGTTTGAGTTAGATGAGCCTGTTCTTAGAAGTTTTTAATTACTTGGAAGGTCTAGGTTCTTTTGAATTGTAGAAAGTACTAATTAATCGATTGTAAAGAAGTTAATTCCCATAGTAAGCTAAAATAGTGAAAATAAAAGAAATACCAAGAAAGGCATAACCAAGGTAGCTAGGCCGTCATGAATCATGTTACCTCTTGAATAACAAAGGTTGAGAATCATTCATGAGAGGTTGCAGTATGATATCCTCCACATGCTATGCAGGGGCATGGAATCCAACCCAATGCCATGGTGGCCAAAGAGTATGCACCCTCAATGGATGGTGCGAGGTGGAAATCTTAAACAATAAATGTTTACAATTGCCGAAAAGATCCTTGGAAAGTTACAACTTAGCCTTCTAAATCTAGCCCTAGACCTAAGGCTAAATATTGGCTAAGGTATTAAATTTTCTTTATTACAAGCCATCCTGACATAAAAGAGCTTTATCCTCAAAGCTGAAATTGGGAAAAATGACAAATTAAGACTATAAGGATAGCTGAAAGCATATGGACCATGCTGAAATGAAAATTCAAGTTAAGGACTATCATGTATGTCGATGAAGGAGAAGTACATTTGGTGAAGAAAGTGATGTAGGCTATCCAAACGAAGTTGTAATACAATTTTGGATATAACTTGAAGTAGAAGTGTCCAATTTTCATGTGCAAACTATAGAAACGTAGAGGAAAATATGTAGTATCCATCCACGCCATCAAAATCTATTAAATAAGGAAATTAATTTATATACAAGAAATTAATACAACGAGTTTTTTACTAATCATTGAGAAAAGTATTCTCTTGAAGTAGCAATGAAAAGTGTTCCAAATATGAGGCATGTTTGTAAGAAGACTCTTCCATAGGCTGTTGAGATGGCAAGCTCAACACGTGCGGACATTGATGATGGACCGCCTGGCTAGATGGGTCCACACATCTACACTTAGCACGTTGGTGGTCATTATGATACTCACATGGCCACTGACTTATCACTAATTATATTTAGTTTGTTACACCTACCTACAACTCGCAAAGACATAGCGCCAGTCGATTAGTGTAGTCGATTATGCGCTGTTTGACTTAGTAGGCTACTTTCCTTTATGTTGTATCTTATCTTCACTTTGTGTACATTGTATAGTGTGTGGAAGAAGAAGAAGAAACCAGCAAGAAAACGTTTTGGCCTCCATCTCTCTTCTTGTGTTCTTGAGTGAGCTTCCTCTTGTGTATACAGTGTGTGTTTAGTGCAGCAACTCAAGCAAGTCCCCCCACCACGCGATTCTTGACATAGGCGAACCCTTCCACTTTATGAGATACTCCATAAGAATTTGGTTTCTTAGAATCTTCTATTGCTTTCCAATAATATTTTCGGGTTCGTAAATGATCAAACCATCTTTATCAAGGGGAGGTAGTTCTTACAGAACTTAACTTTCTGGGCCAACATACTTCTTAAGTTGAGATACATGATGGAAGACATTGTGGATACGAGTAGTTGAAGGCAAATCAATTTGATGTACAAGATCTCAACTTGCTTGATTATTTTGTATGGACCACAAAAACGATGGGCAAGTTTATTGCACCCTCCCTTAAGAGAAGCATAATGTGATTTGGAACCTTCAAGGAAACGCATTGACCTTTGTCAAATCCCATATGCCTTTGTTTCTCATTCACATAGAATTTCATTGTCTCAGGAGCTTATCTAATATTGTCCTTACATTGCTTTATAAGAGCCTCCATCTTCTCTAACTCTTCACGAGTATGAGGATTCACATCATCATGAAACAATGCAAAAGGCACTTGAACTTTGTAACCATATAATGCTTCAAAAGGAAACATTCCAATACTCATGTGATGAGTATTATTATAACAAAACTCCTTAAGGTGAAGCCAATGATCCCATGTATTTTGTGTATCATGATAAAAGTGTCACAAATAGATCTCTAGCCATTTATTGACGCTTTTGATTTGGTCATCCCTTTGTAGATGATAAGCAGTGCTAGAAGTCAAAACAGTCCCCATAGAAGAGAACCAAGTCTTCCAAAAGTTTCCCATAAATTTAAAGTCACAATCAAACACAATCTTCATTGGAATTCCATGAAGTTTAAAGACATTTTCCATAAATTGATCATCCACGCTTTGATGTAAATTGAACCTTTGTGGAGATGAAATTGGCTAATTTAGTCAACTGGTCTACAATCACATAAATGCTATTCCACACATGCTTCCTTATAGGCAATTCCATAATAAAATCCATGCTAATGTCAATCCACTTCCCATGAGTAATAGGTAGTGGGTGAAGCAATCCACCGGGTAGATGTGGAATCCTTATTTTGTGGAAACGGATGGCATCTCATGACATAATTTTTAACATTCTTTCAAATTTCTTTCCAATAAAAGATCTTATGGATATTATCAAATGTCTTGATGATAGATGATTTTTTATGCCCAGAAGTGCTAAAAAATAGCCAAAAATTACAAATACCGGGGAAAAATGGACTTCATCGAAGGCGGCGGTGGCAATTAGTACGATTTTAAGCGGCAATGCCCCAGAAATGCTTACAAGAGCCACTAAACGAGAATTTTCACAAATTTTTGGCATACGAGACAAGACCCTAGAGATGCCGGGTAGTGGAAGACTTCAAGACAGACACCTAGGATTTCTCAGACCAAGAATCAAACACCGGACGTGAAAAAGGAAGTGCCTGGGAGGCCAAGCCCAAATTGGCAAGGGTGGAAATGGACTTTAGGAGAGCCCAAAGGGTGTGACCCTTTGGGGCTCCCTTTGGGAAGCCCAAAATTCAAAATCGTGGGGGGGAGGAGTGGGGGTTGCATTTTTTTCGCGAGATGCAGAGACACTAGGCACCATGAATCCACGATTTGAGGAGGGGGGCTATGGCACTTACAAACAGGGCCCCCAACTGACCGGATCCATGATCTACATTTTATCTTCGCTTCCCATCACTGATCTCTACTCCTCAATTGGCTTCCTGGTTGTGGAGATAAAAAACCAATCTTTCTCTCTCCTTCCTCTCTCTCCTACATAGAGGTCATTCATGTGCAAGAAATCAAAAAGAAGAGGGGCTGAAGAATGCTTGTCCGACTATGATCGGATTGCTTCAAGATGAAGAGAAGGCTAAGGAAAGAGGTTCATCATTGAAGAATGGTTGTTGGTCGGTCAGTGGGCTTCTCAGAATAATTAATAAAAAACCCGCAACACACGCAAGACACACGGTATGCTTCAATTTTATGAAGAAATTTGCTTGTTTTTGTTGTTTCATGGTCCAAATGTTGTTCATATGCGCAGAATTTTTGTTTGAACCTTATTTGCATCATGTTGGAGGGCTTCAACTACAGAAATACAAAACCTATGATGATTTAGAGTTGTTATGAATTCTTTAAAACCTGCAAAATGTTATTTTTTAATGAAAATTAGTGGTTTTTTTTCTATTTTGAGTTGAAGAAAAGGAATGGAAATGGAATAAAATATGAGAAAATGTTAAGTTTCAATAAAAATAATAAGCCAATACAAATAATTCAGAAAATACCTATTTTTCATGAATAATAAATAGGACAAAATAGTGAAAAATAGAGAAAATTAGAATTTTCGCGCTCAAAAAAAATGAAAAAATAAGATTTATGTGCATGAATGTTTGGCAAGGTTAAAAAATGAGATTAAGCCTCAGTTTGGCCTTGACCTTTGTGTTATAGTCCGTGTTTATTGTTTTTTACATACAAAAATGATACAAAACAACCATTTACACCTATACAACGCAGCAACACCTAGATGGTAAGAGGGGGAAGAAGTTTGTCCGACGATCTAATTGTTGAAAAGATACAAATTCTTATTTTAATTTTTGTGCATAGCATTTAGGGATTGTTCCATAATTAAATATAGGCGATTAGTAGCAAGGAAGTTTTGGTGCTAGTCCCTCAAGCAACGCAACATGTAATGCTTAGTTAACATTCATGAAAGGGCTGTTTTCTGCACCTCACATGGCGGATTTTTTAAATCATAAAATGGTTGTGCATAACTGTCATACACCTTGCATCAAGTATGCCACGTGGTATCTCTTGGAATGCATTGCAATTGATTGATAAACTTTGACCAACACTGAGAGGACAGGAAACCTAACCTGTAGGTTTAGACGGGTGCTTCTGTTGGGGAAAGTTTTGTGAAGCAAATCAAAATCTCCTAGAACACTGAATTATGAAAGAGTGGAGTTTGTGCAAATTTTATATATGTTAGCGACACATCGAGGGGCTAATCCCCGAGGTGTAGGAGAGTCGTAGTGGAGCTATGGCAATCAGCCGCCGAGAGGTGCTTCCCTATGTGTGTATTACGAGGCATTATGCCTATATGTTATGGGATCTCCCTTTAAGGAGAAGGGAAGATTAATATTGGACTATATATTGGATACAAACTCAAAATCGTCATAAGCATTTAGTGCAAAGTGAGATTTAGATGCTCCTGGCCTGCGAGGCCGTGTGGTGGGGTTGTCTATCATATGCATGAGGTTCAACTAGTGCCATAGCCAATGCTAGCCCATTTTAGGCCCCATCAGTGGTGTGTTCGCCGGGAGCGGCCAACAAGTAGTGGTTATCAAATCTAGGGTTTTTAGGGACCAAATAGTTGGTTTATGTCCTCTGGCAAGGATCGTCAAGCCAAAATACAAAAAGCAGAATGTGCTGAGAGGGCTACATGACAGTTGGAGATTAAGACACTATTCTCCTCAAAGGAGTAGGCCATTACGCATAAAAGCCAGTCGTTCTAGTAACCTAGGTGTTATGATAGCTCTTCGAGTGCAAGTGGAAGTCTTGGTACTTCCCTATTTCCAGTTAATCAACCCATAAGAAGTGGGGGTGTAGTGTTGCCTACACAAACTCCTGTTGTCAATCCAGTTGTAGCCATGGCACAACCTATCGCAATTCCAGCAGGTACACCGGATTTACCGGCATTAGGAGCACTATTGCCCATTTTCCATGGGTTAGCAGAAGAAGATAGAGAACTCCACATTAAGGAGTTTCAAACTCTCATGTCCAACTATCGAATACAAGACAAATGACACCTAATGATGTTCAACATGATATTAAAAGGAAGAGCGGCAGTGTGGTATCACGATCTAGAAGCTAGAACCATAGCTAGTAGTGCCCAATTCTTTATATCTTTCCATAGGGAGTTTGCCCCTGAGAAGGGTGGACAATATTAGTTGCATGTTCTGAATGTAACATGCGAAGAGCCAAATGAGAATGTCCAGGCATATGCCAAGAAACTAAAGCAAGTTCTTTGCAAACTTAACGCTTATATTTCTATTCCAGCAGCCGCACAGTTGCAATATTTTCTACATGGATTGAATTTTAATATCCAAGTGCAACTGAGTAGTGTTGCTCTGGCCAATATTGACACTGCCATTACCCAAGCGGAAGGAGTAGAGTCGCACTTCCAAGCGGCTTATGCAGCAAGGATAAATTGGAATGGTAATAATTTGGCCCTGACCAATGGGAGTCAAGGGGACCCCATGTTAAATAGAGTGGCAGAGGAGTACTATGTCGAATCTGCCTATGTTATCAGCTCCTCCTAGCATGACTATGCCTATGGCTAGTAAGGCGGCCTCACTAAATAGTGGTGGAAACCAAACAATGAATCCTAATGTTGTCCCAATTGGTCAGTGGCTAATTTCTAATCAAGTGGTTAGGCCCATGGGACAATAGACTGATGATCGCGACTATGAGTCGAGTGCTTCTAATGTCCTTGGTGAAGTTAAGGATATGATGAAGCACTACACTGATATGATCTCTGAACTGTATCAACAAATAGCTGTGGATGTCAATTTTCTTAAGAAGAAATAGAATTTGATAGGGTGTCAACGCCCTGAAAAGGGTGGCCCCTCAAGATTTAGCTGTAAGTGGTGTGGGGGCCAACATTTTCCTAGGAATTTCCCGAATATCAAATGTGATATTTGCGGAAAGTCTAGCCACTTAGCTGCTACCTGTTGGAGTAAGATTAGTTCTCTCCAACAAGGGAGTAAACAACCAGGTCCAATTAACCATCGCGCACAAGGGAATAATCTCTCGCAAACGATGGACCAAGGCAAATACTGCAAAGAGGAAAGGCTGTTATAGAGGAGTTACCTCATGGCAATGCAGTCAGTCTTATTGAGGCTGTACATGTCAATGATGCGGAAACTTCTAATCTACGAGCCATAACAAGAGGCCAAAAGGCTAAAGAGGGTGAAAAAGATAATGCAAAACCTGTCAAGGGAAGCCCTAAGCAAGATGCTAGGGAAAAGCAAGTCCTGAATCCTGATAAGGAAGGTGGACCATTAAGACCTATTGGTAGTAAAGTCGATCCCGAGGAGGATAAAGGATTGCCAAGAAAGAAGGTAAAGGCTAAAAAAGAGGCACCAAAGCCAATGGAAAGACCAAAGGAGAGAATGGTTTGGTGTGAGGAGAGAACTTTGGCTAATTACCATGACTTTGACCTAGCAAGTTCCCTTTGTGAAGTCAAATCAGACGTGAATCTCCTGCAATTGATTAAACTTTCTACAAGAGTACGCAAGGAATTTAAGAAAATCCTGCGTATAGGGTATATAGTAGAACCTTTGGGCATAGCTAGAGTGGGGGAAGATTGGTTCGATCATGCTAAAAAGCATTGCCCTAGGGTTCCAACATATGTGGATGGAATATTAGTGGAGCACGCTATCGTGGATACTAGATCCTCCGTCAATATCATAAGTTTAAACTTGATGGAGAGTTTAGGCCTAGAGATCCAAAAAGACAGCTCCACACTTCTTAGGATGGCTGATGATAGTCTAAGACAAATAGAAGGTTGCATCACTAAGGTCCACATTACAGTTGCGAGCGTGGAATGCTATCTGGACTTTAGGGTGATAAGATTTGCAAGATGTCCTAGCTATCGAGTTTTGCTAGGCAGGCCATGGATTTTACACAGAGAGACTGTCAAGTCGATATACCCACTGGTCGAGTGATTCTAGGTCGAGGTGCCCATCGTGTAATAGTGGATGCTTACCCTGAGTCTCCTCAGAGTGAGAGGGCTCCACTATCCTCCACTGAACTAGAAACAGTAGATGATCCATCTGGTAGTGAGACGTTATTGAGCGATGGATCTAAGGAAGGGTCCACTACAGAGGATATTTATCAGATACCCTTGAATGAGCCGATAGAGCCTCATGATCAAATAAGAGACGCAGACGTTATTGAGCTGGATCTTGGTACGCTAAATGATTCGCAGCCAATTAAATTAGGGTCCGTGCTCAGTTCGAAAGAAAGAAAGGATTATGTGTTCTTAATTTGAGATTTCTGCGATATCTTTGCTTGGAGCTATGACGAGCTTCGAGGTATTCCTCCCAGTGTAGCTGTGCATACTATTCCTATAAAGGAAGGTACCCGCCCTGTACGACAGAAAGTAAGGTGTATGCCTTTTGAATTAAGGGACGGGTTGTACGAGGAACTACAGAAGTTGCAAAAAGTAGGTTTAATCTTCCCTTTTCAGCATACTTAATGGTGCTCACCAGTTGTGATCAGGAAGAATAATAATAATTAAATTTGTCTTGTGTAGACTTTAGAGAGCTGAGTAAGAAAACTATTAACGATTACTATCCATTGCCATTTATTAACCAAATTTTGGATCAACTAGCGGGTAGATATCTATTCGTTTATGGACTTCTTTGTAGGGTATAACCAAATGGAAATCGCTAAGCAAGACAAGTTAGAAACGACGTTTATTACAGTCTTCGATACCTTTTTGTACCATGTGATGGCATTTGGGTTGTGTAATGCACCTGGTTTGTGGCAAAGAACAGCTGACAAGACCTTTGGTGACATCTCCCCAGAGGAGCTGAAAGTATTCATTGACGATCTGGGGGCAGCCACCGTAAGGGATAGATAGTTGATCATTTTGCAGAAGTGTTTTGAGCGTTGCAGACAATTTTGCATAGCTTTTAACCCACAAAAGTGTGTCTTCGGAGTTCCTTATGGGCTCTTGTTAGGCCATAAGGTTAGTTTCGTAGGGATGGTGACTGATCCTGAAAAGATCAAGGTCATAGTCGCCATGATTCCGCCACGTACTCCAAGGGAAGTGCATAGCTTTCTGTCATCAGTAGGGTATTATCGGAGGGTTATCAATACCTTGGAAGAAAGAACGTTGCCACTGACAAACCTATTATCTTTTAACTATCAGTTTACATGGAGTGATGCTTGCAAAGTGTCTTTTGATTATGGGAAGCAGGAGCTTGCCAAAGCACCTGTTTTAAAAGCACCAAAAAGGGGCGAAATGTTCTATATATTTTCAATAGGAACCATGTATAGTATGAGCTGTTTGGCCCAAATTTAGGAGGAAAGGTGGTACCATCCAATAGCTTTTGCCAGTCGAAAGTTGGGCATATCAGAAATTAACTGCACCTATATGGAGAAGTTGTGCCTTGTTATGGTATTTGCGACCAAAAAGTTCAGGCACTATATTCTTTATGAGAGGGTGGTTTTTTATACGAAGGCGGAAGGGCTTTGATTGTTGTTGAATAACTTACAGCTGCCTAATTGTTTAGCAAAGTGGTTAATCACTTTGCAAGAATTTGTGTTATGAGATTAAGAGCAAGCCACCAAAGCTTCAAGGTATTGTAGAGTGTCTTGTGGATTTCAAAGAGCCAAAAGAGGTCTTGGCTGAAGGAAGTGACATGGAGACTTTGTTCAAGATTGAGACGGCATCTATTCCCTCCTGGTATGCTGCTATAACGCACTATCTTTCTACGATGGGAGAGACTAGAGCTACTTTACCAAAATTGAAAAAGAGAAAAATTAAACAATAGGCATTCAAATTTTCCTTGATCACAGGCACATTATATCGGCAAGGTGTTGATGATATCTATCGCCGATGTGTGATGCCTGACGAGATTCCCTTTATTTTGGAAGAGTGCCATGACTCCGCTTGTGGAGGGCACTTTGCTGGGCGATTAACGGCACAGAAAGCTTTAAGAGCTAGATATTGATGGCTGTCCATCTTCCAAGATTCCTTTGAGTATGTTAAGAGATCTGATACATGTCAAAGACATGATAGTCGAGAGGATAGGAAGCAACCACTTATGCCTATCATTGATATCCTTCCATTTGAGAAGTGGGGCATTGACTTTGTGGGTCCTATCACCCCATCATCTACTAGTCAGAAGAGGTACATTATAGTAGCAACTATTTACTTTACAAAATGGTTAGAAGCACGGACGACAAGGCAGGACAATGCAAAAGCGACTGCCAGTTTCCTACTTGAGCAAATCATCTATCGTTTTGGTCCACCAAAAGAAATAGTATCGGACTGTGAAACTCACTTTTTAAATAAAGTGATTAAAAGTTTGACTGAAGCTTCAAAAATCAAGCATAACAAGACTACCCCCTATAATCCGCAAGTAAATGGACAAGTCGAAAGTACCAATAAGCAGCTTGTGGGTATCCTATCCAAGATAGTCTCCGAAAAGAAGCAGGACTGGGATACAAAATTATATGTGGCAGTTTGGGCGTATAATACGACATTTGAACGAGCCACTGGCCACACCCCATTCAAATTAGTTTACAGAGAGGAGTGTGTTTTACCCTTAGAAATTGAGTTGTCAACCATTAGATTTCCAATCAATCATTCTTTGGGTTATGAAGATGCCCTATTTGAGCAGTTTAGGACTATAGCCCACTTAGACGAGCTCAAATTGTAGAGTTTGTTGCATCAACAGGTAGCTAAACATTAGATGAAATGATTGCATGATCTGAAAGCGAAGAAATATACTTTTAAAAAGGGACAGTTAGTTCTATATTACGATGCGTGTGTAGGGAGCTGTTTCTAGGAAAGTTGGAACCTCGATGGGATGGCCCTTACAAGATAGTTCGGATAGGTAAAAATAAGTCCACAGTTCTATTAGCTGATCTACAAGGAGTGGAATTTAAGAATAAGGTTAATCTTAATAAGATTAAACCTTATTATTTCTAAGTATGCTAACGTGGAAAAATGAATTGTAGGTCCATGTTAGGGCTGATTGGAGACCTGTAGGAGAGCTTAAATTGGTTGATGGGGTGGTTAATCCATTATTTGGAGCACCCATATCTCGAGCAAAGATATCATCAAGGGAGGATTATCTGGTGGAGCAAGGGATATAAAGTGATTGAGCAAGAAGACGGTACCTTTGTGTGGGAGATTAAAGTTTTCTGCCATCACTGCTTACAAATCTTGGGGGGGTTTAGGGTGGAGTGAAGTTTTTTGGGGGGGTGAGCTGGGGTAGGTTGAGAAGGGTTTTTTGAGGTGAGGTGAGGTGAGGTGGGGGAGGAGGGGGGGGAGGCGATGAAGGTGTGATGTGTCATGGGGGATTGAGGTGGGTTGAGCGGGGTTTTTTGAGGTTAGGTGTGGTGGGATGGATGGAGCGGGTTTCTTTTGGGGGAGGGGGGGTTGTGCCATGTCTTGAGGGGGTGAGGTGGAGTGGGGTGGACAGAGTGGGGTTTTTTTGGGGGGGTGGGTGGGTGAGGTGGAGTGCGTTGAGCAGGGGTTTTTGAGTTGACGTGAGGTGGGGTGGGATGGGGGGTTTTTTGAGAGGTTGGGGTGAGGAGGGGGATGAGGGTGTGCCGTGTCGTGGGGAGGTGAGGTGGGGTGGGGTTGTGCCATGTCATGGGGGGGGCGGGGGGTTGGGTGGAGCAGGGTTTTCTTAGGGGGGGAAGGTGCGCCATATCGTGGGGGGGTGAGACGAGGTGGGGTGGGGTGGGATGAGGTGAGGTGGGGAAGGGTTGGGGGCTTTTTGAGAGGTGGGGGGGATGAGGGTGTCCCGTATCATGGGGGTGAGGTGGGTTGAGTGGGGTTTTTTGAGGTGAGGTGGGGTGGGATGGATGGAGCGAGGTTTTTTCAGGGGGTTACCATGTCATAGGGGGAAGGGGGGGACTTGGTTGGAGCAGGGTTTTTTTTGGGGAAGGAGGGAGACTTCGGTGGAGTGGGTTTTTTTTTTCGGGGAGGGGGGGGATTGGTTGGTGCCATGTCATGGTGGGAGGGGGTTGGGTGCCATGACACAACATGACCCCCCTTCCAAACAGAGCATGGCACGACATGATGGGACCCCCCCAATGACACGACATGACGCGCCGCACCGCCCTCCCCCTCCCCAACATAAAATGACACCCCCCGTGCCATGACACAACACGATGCCGACGCGCCCCCTCCCCCTCCCCAACATAACATGACATCCCCCCCAATGACACGATGTGATGCGACACGATGCACCGGCCCCCCTCCCCAACATAACATGACATCCCCCCTCGCCCCCCCCCAATGACATGACGTGATGCGCCGTGCCCCCCTCCCCACCCCATGACACGACACGACACGACACGATGCAATGCCCCCCTCCCCCCCATGACACGACACGACACGGCGCGATGCCCCCCTCCCCCCCATGACAAGACGCGATGCGACATGGCCCCCTCCCCCTCCCCAACATAACATGACACCCCCCCATGACACGACATGACACGATGCACCCCCTCCCCCTCCCCAACATAACATGACATCCCCCCTCCCCCCCCCCGCATGACACGACACGACGCGACACGCCCCCCTCCCCCTCCCCAACATAACATGACATCCCTCCCCCCCCCATGACACAACGTGACGTGACACGCCCCCTTCCCAACATAACATGACATTCCCCCCCCATGACACGACACGACGCGACGCGCCCCCCTCCCCAACATAACATGGCATCCCCCCCCCATGACACGACATGACACGATGCACCCCCTCCCCCTCCCCAACATAACATGACATCCCCCCCCACGACACGACGCGACGTGCCGCGCCCCCCTCCCCCTCCCCAACATAACATGACATCCCCCCCCTCCACCCCCCCATGACACGACATGATGCGATGCACCCCCCCTCCCCCTCCCTAACATAACATGACATTCCCCCCCATGACATGACGCGATGCGCCCGCCCCCCTCCCCAACATAACATGACATCCCCCCGCCTCGCCCCCCCCAATCACATGATGTGATGCGCGGCGCCCCCCTCCCCAACATAACATGACATCCCCCCCTCCCCCTCCCCATGACACGACACGATGCAACGTACCCCCCTCCCCAACATAACATGATATCCCCCCCATGACACGAGACGACGTGATGCCCCCCCCATGACACGACGTGATGCGACGCGGTCCCCCTCCCCAACATAACATGACATCCCCCCTCCCTCCCCCCCATGGCACGATGCGACGCGCCCGCCCCCCTCCCCAACATAACATGACATCCCCCCCCTCGCTCCCCCCCCAATGACACGACATGACTCGCCGCGCCCCCTCCCCCTCCCGCTCCCCAACATAACATGACATCCCCCCCCACGACACGACACGACGTGATGCTCCCCTCCCCCCCATGACACGACGTGATGTGACGCGGCCCCCTCCCCCTCCCCAACATAACATGACATCCCCCCCCCCCCCCATGACACAACACGAAGCGACGTGCCCCCCTCCCCTTCCCCAACATAACATGACATTCCCCCCCCCCCCTCCCATGACACAACGCACCCCCTCCCCCTCCCCAACATAACATGACATCCCTCCCATGACACGACATGACACGACGCGTCCCCCTCCCCAACATAACATGACATCCCTCCCATGATACGACACGACACGACAGGACGTGTCGCGCCCCCCTCCCACTCCTCAACATAACATGACATCCCCCCCATGACACGACACGACACAACACGATGCGACGCGATGCGACGCGCCCCCCTCCCCAACATAACATGACATCCCCCCCCACGACACGACACGACACGACACGACATGACATGACACGACGTGCCGCGCCCCCCTCCCACTCCTCAACATAACATGACATCCCCTCCATGACACGACACGACACGACGCGACGCGACGCGACGCGCTGTCGAAGGGATTGTGAAAGCAATGTCGTAACCACAGAGGTTCTTAAGAAATTCCAAGATAGAAGATTAAACAAGTGAGATCAGGCTATGCCATAGTAAACACCAGACTCTTCATATTGGATGTAAAGATTGCTGTTGTAACATGCATATGTTCAATAAACTTCAACCAATAATATAAAAGCTTCTTTAATCCCAAGTGTTTTTCTTTCTTTGTAGGAACTCTTCATATGTAAAAAAAACTGCTCTTCACTGTCTAGATACCATTCGGAAACAAGGATCATATTTAATAAATGAAACCCGCATGAGACATAGTTATGCTAAATCCTTTGGAAGGCCTAGAATCAAAACTCCAGATTGAGTTGTTTATTCTGTACATAAAGACTCTGATGAAGAAAACCAATTCCACTGACAATTGGAAGGATCATACGGGTATGGTTGAACCCAATTTGTTGCTTTTGTAGACGAATTCCACTCTAGATTAAGAAGGGTAATTGGAAATTCCTCACATGGAACAGAATCAGTTGAGGAAAATCTAGACCAGGCATCCTGGGAAAGAAAGCCAGGAATGGACTCTGAAAGAGAAGGGCTATAGGGAGATTTTAAGCCATCTCCAAATGAGGCACGAGATCTTGTTATATAGGACTTCTCAGAATCAAAGGATTGTCCTACTGAGGTTGATGGAAACCTTTCCAAAATTGGGGTACATGGAGAGACATCAGATGAGATGGCAGAATTTTCTCATAAATTTCAGAAAAAAAAGATGTTACTGTACTTATGACTTCACTGAAACCAGAACTTGCAGGTGTAAATAACTGTAATTTCTCCATGCAGGTCTCCAGATTGATGCAACGTAAAGGCCTTCACTCTTGCTCTGGACATAGCTTACAAGGATTTCCTTTTTCCAGATTGATTAAGAAAGGTATGCACCAAGGCTGATCTTCTTGAGGCAAATAGAGATTACTTCACGGGAAAGGAATTCCAGTACGCCCATTGTTATCCTAGTCATAATGATATCGGATGCCAAATCCGGCTTGACGAAACGTCATGCCAAATGTTCATCACACTGCTGCAATCCAGCACGATTACATGGCGCCCTGATCACCAATTCAGCTCCACAACTCACGGCCAATCAATAAACACGCTGCCTACTACGCATGAGTGATTGCAATACCATCTCCAGCTCGACGCCAAGCTTACAATCGTACTCCAGCTGTTAAAGCCAACGTCCCTGTGCAGGCACAGAATGCACGCCCCAAATCTGGAAGACAACTCTACCAAACTTCGTGTCTACCACCCAAAAGCAGCCCCCTTAAATCACAATATCGATAAGACAGCCTCTCCTTATGGCCATCATACGGTCCTTCTTCACTCTTGCTCCGTTAGCCTCCCCTCCCTCTCGAACCCCGCGAATCATGCTGACAGGTCGGCCTGCTCTGTCTTCAGCGACACTTCGAAAAAAAATCACAGCTTCATCAAGCCTCCACTTTGACGTATGTTGCTATCAGCCTGAAACATTGGCGTCTCTGGACTCCCTCATAAACCATGTCGATCCGCTTGCATTCCCCACCAATCCTCCTCAACTCCCTGCGACCTGTTCCTCATTCGTATCCTCTGTTCTCCTTTTTTCCCTCCCGTCTATTTTTTTCCCCCTTGTCTATTTTCTTTCCTCCTTTTACTATTTTCCCTCTCTCTCCCGATTCAAAAAGCTCCTCTTTTCAAAAATAGATCAAAAGCTTTTCCTTTTCCAGCCTGATCCACATCTTCTTTAACCATTCAAAATCCCCTCTTTAGCCTTTGTAACTCCCATATTATTATTCTTGGTTCAATTTAAAACCATCTATTCTAGAACTTGTAGGAGTTTTAGCTTCTTCCTTCTCCTCCGATGCGTGTGTAGTCACATATGCATGCACCTGTGTGTGCTCATGGCCATGGCCACCGTGCTCCCATGGATACCACAAACCCAGAAGGACAGGGCCATCCTCTTTCGCTCTGTAGGAAACCCAAAACCGCATGATGAAGCAGCCTCAGTCATTAAGCTCAAACCGTGAATCCGTCCAACAGTCAATGGCTCCTCTTTTTCCTGAGTCTACGAGCAATAGTGCTAATGGATTTTGGCAAGCAATGATTCCAAACCTTTTTGCAGCAACATGTATCAACATAGGCTGAAAGCATCTCATCATGCTCACTCATGCGCAGAAAATAAATGTAAACACAACAACTGAGTATATACAAAGTATCAAGTCACACGCAATTTTTGGGTGGTTTTCACACCTCGAATGCGCAGCAATACAACATCCACCCCCTCTAATCCTGCGCATCCTCCGGATGGGCCAACTACCCGTGATCATTATCATCGAGATCCACAAACAAATCAATCTCTTCGTTATGCATTTCCGGTAGATCAACAAGATTATCAGCCATATCATCTGTCTCTTCCATTAGAGTTTCTTGTCGTTGCTCTTCTCTTGAAAATTCTTCCAATGCATAATCCTCATCATCTCTTTTCTTGAAAATCTTGATTCTTTTTCCAGCAATAGGCACTCTAAGCATTGTCCCATCCAATTCAGTCAGCTCATATGTTGCATTATCAAAGACATGTCTGACTATGTATGGCCCAAACCATCTTTTCACCATCTTCCGAAGTGCAGTATGCTAATTTTCAAGGCTGCTATCAAAGACCAATACCCAATCTCCCTCTTCTATTGCTCTAGGCCGCAAGCGATGCCGGCTATCAAACCTGTCCTTGTTCCTTAGTTTAGCAACTTTCAACCTGTCAATAGCTAGCTGAATATCCTCAGGTCTCCTCTCCAACTGTCGAATCCGAAGAGCTAAGAGCTCCTCTCTCGTCAAATCCTCCTGCCATGGTAAAACTGACCAAGTCAAAGCACAAGTCTCAATCGGCATAACAGGTTTCTGACCATACATCAACTCTGCAGGCATATATCCTGTAGTAACACTATGAGTCGTACGATCAGCCCATAAAGTAAATGGTAGAAGTCTCGGCCATTCTCCAATCCGTCCTCTGCATGCTTTGGCTAATGCTTTCACTATTGGCGGATGCCCTCTTTCACTCTTTCCATTTCCCTCTGGATTGTATGCTGTGGTTAGAGCCAATTTGATTCCTAGCTGAGAGAAAAACTCCCTAGCTTCATCTGCATCCAATTCACCACGATCCGCAGTGATCTTACCCACACATCCGTACCTGCAGAAAATTTCCTCCAATAAGAACTTACACACTGTACTAGTGGTCTTCGTTCTCAAAGATCTGCCCTCAACATGATTGGTAAGATCCTCTCTAGCCAAAACAATGTATCTCATCTGCCATAGACCCATAGGCATGGTAACCAAATCAACTACCCACTTATAATGTATGCATAGCGGATAGGTCGGATGAAGCTCATCTCTATGACGCACAACTGAATACATCTGGCAGTCTCTGCAAGTCTCAACAAAGTGAGAAACATCTCTATACATGCCTTTCCACCAATATTTCTCCCTGATTTTCTCATAAGTAGCCCATACTCCTCTATGACCAGCCCAAGGACTCTCATGAAACTCCCTCATCACCTGTAACTGTGTCTCTCGATCGCAGACAACCCGCAAAGGTAATCCGGCTCTTTTCTTCGGATGCTTCCAAAGAAATCCCTCCTTGAGAAAATAACCATAGGCTTTCCTTCTGATCTTCTTGAACTCTTCATCTGTCCATTCATCTCTTTTGCTTAGTGTACTAAGGTACCTGCCAATCTGCAACCAATCCCCAACATAGAGCTCTTCTGTGAAAGCCACAATATCATAAACATGACAAACATGATCAACCATAGTGGCTGAAATTTCTGCATCATCCACTTCTGCAAATAGAGTCTCCTCATCATCATATCTGGCTCTAGACAACATATCTGCCACTGGATTATCCTTCCCTGCTATGTGTTTAAATTCCGGATTTAATGACTTGATGTATGCAATCCATCTCAACATGGCTATATCCGGAGTAGAGCAACTCGTAATCATACCAATCAATGGCAAGCAATCTGTCTCTACCACAACTGAAGCTCCAATAAAGTACTCCTTGTCACATTTGAGAGCTGTGATAATCCCCAATAACTCCCTTTTGATTTGCGGATATCTCCTCTGTCTCTCGTTTAGGACTTTCGCCCCAAACCGAATAGCATACCTATTTCCATCTGCATCATCTTGACCCACAGCCCAACCTATGCCAATTGGACTAGTGTCAACTGTCAATACAATAGGCCTATCACAATTATAATCCGCTTTCCTGAGAGTAGGAGCATTCTGCAATAACTTCTTCAATTTCCGCATGGCTCTAGTGTGGCTCTCATCCCAATAAAATTTCTGCCCCTTTCGAAGCAGCTGATACAAACAATCTGCAATGTGTGCAAAATGAGGTATCCAAATCATATAAAACACACAAGCACCAATGAATCTCCGTACCTCAGAAGTGGTAGAACAATACTCTGCAATCTTGCCTATAGCATTCACCTTATCAGGTGAGGGTTTCCTGCCATAATATCCACATATATGCCCAACAATGACAACCTCATTCACTCCAAAAACAGATTTTTGCCCTGAAAGTGTCAAGTTCACTTCTTCTAACCTGGCCAAAATTTTCTCACATGCTGAAATATGATCAGCCACAAAGTACCTGCATCCCTGCTCATTTAGGCTCTCATTTTTCTCTTCTTCTGCACACCCCTTAATGGGCACATCATCCAAGAAAGGCATAGTAAATTGAGGTATGTAATCACGAAGGACCTTATGCATGGCATTCATCATATGCGCAACAGAATTAGTGGCACCTTGAGGCAAGGTACACATCCTGACAAGCCCAATAGGAGTTCTCATGGTGGTTATATCCCTGCTTTCCAAAGCCAGCTGAAACTGATCATAACCTGAATACAAATCACCCAAAGAATAGATGGCACGTCCAGCAAATGCCTCTGCAAACTCATCCACAACTGGACCAATACCAACATTCCTGATAGTAACCCTGTTCACTGGCTGCATGTCCTGAATAAATCGAAGAGTACCATTCTTCTTTGGAACTGTAAACCACCTGTTTGAGTATGGTGCAGATGAAGGCTCAAGGATTCCCATCCTGATCTTCTCATTCAATAAATCAATCAGCTTTGGCAAGTGTGCTTTAGGCACTGGAATAGGTCGAAGATTCCATGTAATATGAGGAATAGTAAAGATGACCATAGGAGCAACAATATCAGGATTCACACATCCAATCTCATGTGGGACAAAAGCAAATCCCCTTCCATGACGCTCAAGCATCTCCTGAAAGCATTGCTTCTCCATGGGTAACAAGAAATCACCATTTCCAATTTTCAATTCAGCAAGTGTCTCTGCTAAAAATTTATGACCAATATGCTCCGAATTCCTCAAAATTTGCTGTTTAGCAGCCCTCTCTATTTGCTGATCACTGTCAAATGGAAGCGGTACAGCAACCGGCTTCACCTTCTTATCCACAGTTTTGTACTTCGTGTCAACCCTGGCTTCATTATGCTCTTCTGCATTACATAAACCTTGCTGTAAATCAGCAATTCTGCACTCCAATGGCTGAATATTCTCAGCCCTCTGCTCTATGGACTGCATAGGAATAGCCCCAAACTCTTCAGCAGTAAACTCTGTTGGCTGAAATTTTTCAGCCCTCTGTCTCTCTGAAAGCTGATCATAACCAGCTGGAAACTCTGTTTGCTGAATTTCTTCAGCACTCAACACTCTTTGCTGAGTTTCCTCAGCCTCTGACTCAATCTGTGACATAAAATCTGCAATTTCATGAAACATGTCCAGGGACTACACTAATACATTACCATGACAATTCAACATATCAGTTTTTAGCATATCTCCCATCTCTGCCATCGTATCTGCACAAATCACACTGTCATACATACCATCTATGTGCTCATCATCCTCCAAAATTCCTGCATTTTTCAAATTTTTCTCCTTCCTGCATATATACTGCCTGGCAGCTCTAGACAATCTAGAAGTCCTCTGATAGCTCATTGAACTGTTTGCTGAAATCCCAACATAACCGGAGGAGAAAACACTGCTGCCAGGAGGCGAGAACTCCAATCTCCTCTCCTCTGTACCACCGTCGTCTCGCGAAACGGCGGTACCTAATGAAAACCCGAATCCCTCACAGTGGGCAAGGGTGCATCTCTCAGAGTATCTCTGTTTCTAACATGATTCACACATACAGTCATAAACTGAACTGCTCTCATACCATCTTTACTGCGAATCCGTGCATAAGCAGATCCATCATCCATGACCTTTGTCTCCATGTGCATCTCTGTAATGAATGGTTGTCCAAGAATTATAGGATAAGAGCATGAATCCTGCACAAAGAAATGAAAATCCTCCTCTACATCACCAATAGAAACCCTGACACTAGGGCAAGCAGCATATAAATCACCTGCAGTGTTATTGGCGGCTCTCATACGCCACCCATGCTCTACATCCATAGGCCATCTGTTACTCTCATAAACTCCACGAACAATGAGATTAATCTTTGAACCATGATCAACCAATGCAACATAAGGCACCTGTTTCTCTCCAATCTTTACCATCGTCTCTGTAGTTGCCCTAGCCCAATGGCTCCGCGAAAAGTGACTACGCGGTATCAAAATAGGTTCATCAATTTCAGCATAATGCATAGGCTGAACCCTCTTCTCTACCTGTGGCAAAACAGAAGCATTATCAACCATAACCTCATCATCATCATCATCCAACTCTCCAATCAAAACTCCCTGTGTATCAGTGGTAGACAATGCATGTCTTTTCCTCTTCAGGACCTCCTGAAACTGATCCTGAAACTCTCTTTTTGAGATGCCCAAAATCTCGGAAATAGTGAAAGTCACCTCACTGCCAAGTATCTTATCATTAAAGATTTTCTTCATGTATGTAGATGTCTCAATATCGGACATCAATCTGAATCCTGGCTGCTTCCTCTCTCTAGGCTCTTGCCTCTTTTCCCTCTTTTGAGCATCCTCCATCTGTCGATCTGGCCCTGGTCGTGAAGACGGTCCTGCAGTAGGTGGAGTAACAAACTCACCCCCTCTAGTCTTCTTAGCTGCACTTGGATTGTCTTCATCCCTCTTACGCTTCTCCTCAACAAATACATCTGCACCATGAGATTTAGCCAAATAAGCATAAATAGAATACCTGTCAACAGGCGAGTCCCATCCTGTCTCTGATCTGATGCTAGAGCCTGCGCTAGTCAAAACAGTTTGCTGAATTTTCCCCTTGTTTGCAGTCTCCATAGCATAAGTCCATAGTGCGGACTGAGTCTCCGATCCCTTCTCAATCTGTACTCCATATGCAGAAGCATCACCTCTAGCCGTCACATAAGAAGTATGCGCAGCCATGTCCTCCACTAACTTCTTCATTCCACCTTTACCAAAGTTGGTAGCAAGTGGAGCTCCTGTCTCAGTCAACCAAATCTTACCATCTTGCCCCCAATATACCAAATTCTGCCTCCTTGCATCCTGGAAAGAGTCACAATCCCTGCAATGTTGATGCTCCGTACTATCGCACCAAATACATCTCCGATCTCTCCTAGGAGCACTAGGAGCACTCCTAGGTGCAATAGGAGCACTAGAAGAAGTAGCAGGCGCAGTCGAAGCAAACTGCTCCTTCAACTTACCCACCAACTCCGCTTTGACTGACTCAAGTGTCAAATCTGTGATTCCTTTGATTATGTCATCAAGAGAAGTAGGCACCGATGGAGCGGATGGTTTTGGAGCAGAAGGTGTAGGCATCGGTCGTGGAACAGGAGGAATAGGTGGAGTAGAAACTGTAGGCACTGGCATAGGCCAAGAAACTGGCTGAGGAGGAGAAGAAATAACAGGAATAGAAGTAGGCATAGGAGCTGATGATGGTGTAGGTGTCATGGAACCATTCTGTAGACGAGTCTTCCATATCCTCCTCTTGGTCAATGTCGAAACTGCATCCTGAGCATCCTGCCAATCAGTTTTAAGACCCATAGGCTTCGTGCGATCTTCAAGAAGCTCACCCAATTCTTCTTGAAGAGCAGGATCTGCAGCTTGCAAGAAAAGCTCAACTTTTTCAACATCCAATGCTCTTTGTTCAATGGCATCAAGCTGACTATACCTCTCTTCGAATTCTCGAATCAACTCCGAAGCAGCAAGACCTTTGTTTGGCATGTAGACCCACTCTCGGAATGACCGTCGAGTAGCCATACCAAAGTCCTCAAGGAAATATTCTTCTTTAAGAGCCTTCTTAAAATCTTGCCAATGTGTATTTTGAATAAATAAATCAGTCACCTTTGTCCTCAAAGCAGGTGTGACAAGACGAAGGAAGTACTTACTCATAAGTCCAGCAGGAACTCCAAAGAACCCCATCTTGATCTCATATGTCTTCAAATATGCTGAAACATTACGCCCGTCAAATAGCTTCTTCTCACTCTCAACTGCTTCAATAGCCTTAGTCGCGCTGTTTGCATTTTCCTGCTCCGAATAGAGTTGCCTTTGCTGAGACAACTGTTGTTGATGCAATTGTTGTTGCTGCTGCATATACATTTGTGTTTGTTGATTTTGGAGCTGCATATACATGGACATATTCTGCAAAATCTGTTTTAGATCCTCCGTTGAAGTACTTGACGTAGCAGTCATTGATGGAGCTGAAGTAGACGCAGCTGGAGTTGTAGAGGAAGTTGAAATAGAGGCTGAAGTATCTCCCATCCTGAAATTTCTGCGATGCTTTCACGTCGGGTTCACCAAAGATGTCGAAGGGATTGTGAAAGCAATGTCGTAACCACAGAGGTTCTTAAGAAATTCCAAGATAGAAGATTAAACAAGTGAGATCAGGCTATGCCATAGTAAACACCAGACTCTTCATATTGGATGTAAAGATTGCTGTTGTAACATGCATATGTTCAATAAACTTCAACCAATAATATAAAAGCTTCTTTAATCCCAAGTGTTTTTCTTGCTTTGTAGGAACTCTTCATATGTAAAAAAAAACTGCTCTTCACTGTCTAGATACCATTCGGAAACAAGGATCATATTTAATAAATGAAACCCGCATGAGACATAGTTATGCTAAATCCTTTGGAAGGCCTAGAATCAAAACTCCAGATTGAGTTGTTTATTCTGTACATAAAGACTCTGATGAAGAAAACCAATTCCAATGACAATTGGAAGGATCATACGGGTATGGTTGAACCCAATTTGTTGCTTTTGTAGACGAATTCCACTCTAGATTAAGAAGGGTAATTGGAAATTCCTCACATGGAACAGAATCAGTTGAGGAAAATCTAGACCAGGCATCCTGGGAAAGAAAGCCAGGAATGGACTCTGAAAGAGAAGGGCTATAGGGAGATTTTAAGCCATCTCCAAATGAGGCACGAGATCTTGTTATATAGGACTTCTCAGAATCAAAGGATTGTCCTACTGAGGTTGATGGAAACCTTTCCAAAATTGGGGTACATGGAGTGACATCAGATGAGATGGCAGAATTTTCTCATAAATTTCAGAAAAAAAAGATGTTACTGTACTTATGACTTCACTGAAACCAGAACTTGCAGGTGTAAATAACTGTAATTTCTCCATGCAGGTCTCCAGATTGATGCAACGTAAAGGCCTTCACTCTTGCTCTGGACATAGCTTACAAGGATTTCCTTTTTCCAGATTGATTAAGAAAGGTATGCACCAAGGCTGATCTTCTTGAGGCAAATAGAGATTACTTCACGGGAAAGGAATTCCAGTACGCCCATTGTTATCCTAGTCATAATGATATCGGATGCCAAATCCGGCTTGACGAAACGTCATGCCAAATGTTCATCACACTGCTGCAATCCAGCACGATTACATGGCGCCCTGATCACCAATTCAGCTCCACAACTCACGGCCAATCAATAAACACGCTGCCTACTACGCATGAGTGATTGCAATACCATCTCCAGCTCGACGCCAAGCTTACAATCGTACTCCAGCTGTTAAAGCCAACGTCCCTGTGCAGGCACAGAATGCACGCCCCAAATCTGGAAGACAACTCTACCAAACTTCGTGTCTACCACCCAAAAGCAGCCCCCTTAAATCACAATATCGATAAGACAGCCTCTCCTTATGGCCATCATACGGTCCTTCTTCACTCTTGCTCCGTTAGCCTCCCCTCCCTCTCGAACCCCGCGAATCATGCTGACAGGTCGGCCTGCTCTGTCTTCAGCGACACTTCGAAAAAAAATCACAGCTTCATCAAGCCTCCACTTTGACGTATGTTGCTATCAGCCTGAAACATTGGCGTCTCTGGACTCCCTCATAAACCATGTCGATCCGCTTGCATTCCCCACCAATCCTCCTCAACTCCCTGCGACCTGTTCCTCATTCGTATCCTCTGTTCTCCTTTTTTCCCTCCCGTCTATTTTTTTCCCCCTTGTCTATTTTCTTTCCTCCTTTTACTATTTTCCCTCTCTCTCCCGATTCAAAAAGCTCCTCTTTTCAAAAATAGATCAAAAGCTTTTCCTTTTCCAGCCTGATCCACATCTTCTTTAACCATTCAAAATCCCCTCTTTAGCCTTTGTAACTCCCATATTATTATTCTTGGTTCAATTTAAAACCATCTATTCTAGAACTTGTAGGAGTTTTAGCTTCTTCCTTCTCCTCCGATGCGTGTGTAGTCACATATGCATGCACCTGTGTGTGCTCATGGCCATGGCCACCGTGCTCCCATGGATACCACAAACCCAGAAGGACAGGGCCATCCTCTTTCGCTCTGTAGGAAACCCAAAACCGCATGATGAAGCAGCCTCAGTCATTAAGCTCAAACCGTGAATCCGTCCAACAGTCAATGGCTCCTCTTTTTCCTGAGTCTACGAGCAATAGTGCTAATGGATTTTGGCAAGCAATGATTCCAAACCTTTTTGCAGCAACATGTATCAACATAGGCTGAAAGCATCTCATCATGCTCACTCATGCGCAGAAAATAAATGTAAACACAACAACTGAGTATATACAAAGTATCAAGTCACACGCAATTTTTGGGTGGTTTTCACACCTCGAATGCGCAGCAATTTGACAGCGCCCCCTCCCCAACATAACATGACATCCCCCCCCATGACATGACACGACACGACACGACACGACACGACACGACATGAGGCGACGCGATGCGCCCCCCTCCCCCTCCCCAAGATAACATGACATCCCCCCGCTTCCCCCCCATGACACGACACAACGCGCCCCCCTCCCCCTCCCCAACATAACATGACATCCCCCCCTCCCCATGACACGACGCGACGCGATACGTCCCCCTTCCCAACATAACATAACATCCCCCCCCCCTTTCCCTCCCCCCCTCCATGACACGACGCGACGCAACACGCCCCTCTCCCCAACATAACATGACATCCCCCTCCCCCATGACATGACGTGTCCCCCTCCCCAGCATAACATGACATCCCCCCCCCATGACATGACGCGACGTGCCCCCCACCCCCTCCCCAACATAACATGGCATCCCCCCCCTCTCCCCATGACACGACAAGACGCGCCGCGCCCCCCTCCCCAACATTACATGGCATCCCCCCCTCCCCCTCCTCCCCCAATGACACGACACGACGTGCCGTGCCCCCCTCCCCCTCCCCAACATGACATGACATCTCCCCCCACACCCCATGACAGGACACGACGCGATGCGCCCCCCTCCCCAACATAACATGGCATCCCCCCCCTCCCCCTCCCCCCCCGTCCCCTCCCCCTCCATGACATGACACGATGCGACGTGCCCCCCTCCCCTCAACACACACACCCACCCACCATGACGCGACGCCCCTCCCCCCCCCTCAACACACACCATGACGTGCCCCCCTCCCCTCAACACACACACCCACCCACCATGACGCGCCCCTCCCCCCCCTCCCCCCTCCCCCCTCCCCCAGCCTCAACACACACCACACCATGTCGCGACGCGCCCTCCCCCTCCCCCCCTCCAAAACTCGCCCCCCCCCCCTCCCCCCTCAACACACACCACACCATGTTGCGACGCACCCTCCCCCTCCCCCCTCAACACACACCACACCATGTCACGACACGCCCTTCCCCCCCCAAAAGAAATTTCGGGCTTTGTAGGTATGCCTTGCCGTTGGAGCCGATTGCACCTATGAGGGTAGTGGTGCTTCCTCCATCGAAACACTCCTTGGAGATCCAAGGGAGGGTGAGGTGAGGCGTATGGTCCCCACATCCGTCTTGTCCGCGAGGAGTGTCTCGTGAGCAAATGCCATGTACCCCCCACCGAATGGTTAGGCTCAAGCGACTTGTGGTGATCTGTCCAAACATAGTAAGGATTGACAGATTGAGAGCTCTTTCTTGATTCTATGGGTGGTGGTGCATGGCCGTTCTTAGTTGGTGGAGTGATTTTTCTGGTCAATTCCGTTAACGAATGAGACCTCAGTGTGCTAACTAGTTACACGAAGGATCCTCTTCGTGGCCAACTTCTTAGAGGGACTATGGCCGTCTAGGCCATCGAAGTTTGAGGCAATAACAGGTCTGTGATGCCCTTAGATGTTCTGGGCCGCACACGCGCTACATTGATGAATTCAACGAGTTTACCACCTGGGCCGAGAGGTCTGGGTAATCTTTTGAAATTTCATCATGATGGGGATAGATCATTGCAATTATTGATCTTCAACGAGGAATTCCTAGTAAGCGCGAGTCATCAACTCGCATTGACTACGTCCCTGCCCTTTGTACACACCGCCCGTCGCTCCTACTAATTGAATGGTCCGGTGAAGTTTTCGAATTGCGGCGACGCTGGTGGTTCGCCAACCACCGGTGACTTTGTGAGAAGTTCATTAAGCCTTATCATTTAGAGGAAGGAGAAGTCGTAACAAGGTTTCCGTAGGTGAACCTGCGGAAGGATCATTGACACACATCCATGAGAACAATGCGAACCATGGAATGTTCGTGAGGGATCGCGCTCAGAGGCACAGTCGGCATCCTCTCTCCCCTCGTCGGAGTCGGGCGACAGTGGGGGAGGCTTCGGGGTCGTCCGGAGACCATGCGGGTGGAGGAGAAAGGAGGGACGCCTTCGACCTCTCTCCCTATTTTTCTCCTTGGAATGGAGTGTACTTGCATATATCTCCCTTCTTCCAAGGAGGGATCTCTATGAGCTATTTTGTTTGATTCCGTTAGGCCAAGAGGGCCATTAGCTTTAAGTAGTTAATGTCTAATTTCATTAGGTCAAGAGGGCCAGTTGTCTATTTAGTACGGGTGTAGTTAATGGTTTCTTGTTTTAGTTCTATGCTAGACAGGTTCAAAGAAGAGCTTGGATGGAGCCTTTGTCGCGTGGAAGCTTCTCGTGGCCCTCTCCAAGTGATATCTCTCCTTTACGAGTGCCTATTCTTTCACGTTATATGTATCTGTGTACTTGAAGGGGGTTTTCTTTCTTGTTTGGGACCGGCAATCAAGGCATGAAGTCCCAAGTTTAGGTTCTGTATGTTTGAGGGAGGTCTGAGTAGTCATTGCCTCCTGCAAGGCATTGTTAGGCATTGTAAGACCTGTTTTATATGGGAATTCTAGTGACTCTGTTGTGCTGACCTGCTAGGCAATCGTTTTGGGAGTTTCTGTTAGTTGTGAGGCAGTTAGAGAAGCCTACTAAAATAATGATGGAAAGAGACAAACCCTAAAGATTTGAAAGACAATATATGAATATACAAAGGTGTGTAAAAAGGGGTTCTAACCCCTATAATAATAGAAAAGAAAAGAAAAATTTCTAGCGCAGTGTTTATCGCCTTGCAAAGGCCTCGTAGGTTCCTCGGGACGAGTAAGACCCGGGCCGATGCCTTGTCTTCCTTGGGGTGACATCTTGCCATAAAATAAAGAATATACAAAGGTTGATGCTCCTTTTTGTATCAGCTTGATGCTCCTTTTGTTGTTTTTATGCGGATCTACTCGGGGGATTCGACGGGCTAAGTCGCCCTAACCCGTGGTTGCCAATGACAAATGATTTTTTATGTTTAGAAGTGCTTAAAAATAGCCAAAATTTACGAATATCCGAGGAAAAATAGACTTCGTCGAAGGCGACGATGGCAGTCAGTACGATTTTAATCGGCAATGCCCTAGAAATGCTTAAAAGAGCCAATGGGGATGAGAATTTTCGCAATTTTTTGGCGTACGAGACAAGACTCTGGGAGATGTCTGGTAGTGGACGACTTCAAGACGGACGGCCAGGATTTTTTAGACCAAGAATCGGACACCGAACGTGGAAAAGGGAGTGCCGGGGAGGCCAAGCCCAAATTGGCAAGGGTGGAAATGGACTTTAGGAGAGCCCAAAGGGTGTGACCCTTTGGGGCTTCCTTTGGGGATCCCAAAATTCAAAATCGGGGGGGGGGGAAGGGGATATTGCGTTTTTTTCATGAGATGTAGAGACAGGCGCCATGAATCCACGATTTGAGGAGGGGAGCTATGGCACTTACAAACAGGGCCCCCAACTGACCGGATCCATGATCTACATTCTATCTTCGCTTCCCATCGCCGGTCTCTGCTCCTCAATTGGCTGCCTGGTTGTGGAGATCAAAAACTAGTCTTTCTCTCTCCTCCCTCTCTCTCTTGCATAGAGGTAATTCATGTGCAAGAAATCAAGAAGAAGAGGAGGGGCTAAAGAATGCTTGTCGGGCTGTGATCGGATTGCTTCAAGATGAAGAGAAGGCTGAGGAAAGAGATTCAACACTGAAGAATGGTTGTTGGTCGGTCCGTGGGCTGCTCAGAATAATTATTAAAAAACCTGCAACACACAACACACTCGATATACTTCAATTTTATGAAGAATTTTGCTTGTTTTTGCTGTTTCATGGTCCAAATGTTGTTCATATTGTGATGAATTTTTGTTTGAACCTTATTTGCATCATGTTTGAGGGCACTAACTACAAAAATACAAAATGAGTGATGATTTAGAGTCCTTACTAATTCTTTAAAACTCGCAAAATGTCATTTTTAATGAAAATTAGTGGTTTTTTTTTCTATTTTGAGTTGGAGAAAAGGAATGGAAATGGAATAAAATCTGAGAAAATGATAAGTTTCAGTCAAAATAATAAGCCAATACAAATAAATCAGAAAATACCCATTTTCTATGAATAATAAATATGAAAATATAGTGAAAAATAGAGAAAATTGAAATTTTTACGCTCAAAAAAATGAAAAAATAAGATTTATGTGTGTGAATGTTTGGCGAGGTTAGAGCATGAGGTTAAGCCTCATTTTGGCCTTGTTCTTTGTGTTATAGTTCATGTTTATTATTTTTTACATATAAAAATGATACAAAACAACCATTTACACCTATGCAACGCAGCAACACCTAAACAGTAAGGGGAGAAGAGGTTTGTGTGACGATCTAATTGCTAAAAAGATACAAATTCTGATTTCTCTCTTTGTGCATAGTATTTAGGGATCATTCCATAATTAAATATAGGCGACTAGTAGCACAGAAGTTCCAGTGCTAGTCCCTAAAGCAGCGCAGCACATAACACTTAGTTAACATTCATGAAAGGGTTGTTTTCCGCACCTCACATGGCCAGTTTTTTAAATCATAAAATGGTTGTACACAACTGTCATACACCTTGCATCAAGCATGCCACGTGGTATCTCCTAGAATGAATTGCAATTGATTGATAAACTTTGACCAACACTAAGAGGACAGGAAACCTAAGCTGTAGGTTTAGACGGGTGCTTTCGTTGGGTAAAGTTTTGTGAGGCAAATCAAAATCTCCTGAAACGATGAATTATGAAAGAGTGGAGTTTGTGCGAATATTATATGTGTTAGCGACGCATCGAGGGGCTAATCCCCGAGGTGTAGAAGAGTCGCAGTGGAACCACGGCAATCAGCCGAGAGCTGCTTCCCTATGTGTATGTTACGAGGCATTATACATATATGTTATGGGATCTCCCTCTGAGGAGAAGGGAAGATGAATGTTGGACTACATATTGGATACAAACACAAAATCATCATAAGCATTTAGTGCAAAGTGAGTTTTAGATACTCCTCGCCCGCGAGGCCGTGTGGTGGGGTTGTCTATCTCATATGCATGAGGTCCGGCTAGTGCCATAGCCAGTGCCAGCCCGTTTTAGGTCCCATCACTTGAATAAGCCATGATGGACTACTAAAGGTGAAGAGTGTATCTCTTGTAAAATACGCTCTTTGAAAGATGAATGGGGAGTCAAATAAACCCATCCATGATACCAAAGAGGACCGTTATGTCACTTAAGATTTGGATACTCTTTTCCTTTGCATTGCTAAAATTTCTTCATCATTTGGGATGCTTGTTTATCAAGCAAGTATCTTCTTGAATGTCATGGATCAAATCTTTATGCATGGTGGAGATAGTGAAAATGAAACATGCCCACATTCTTGACAAAGCATCTGCTACCACATTATCTTTTGTAGCCATAAATAATATCTCAAATTCATATTCTTGAAGAGTGGTGAACTATCTTTGTTACTTGGGACATAAATTTGGTTACGAAAGAAAGTATTTCAACACATGATGATCACTTTTGACTTTGAAATGGTTGCCATAGATATAGTTATTGCCAACATCTCTTGCTCATAAACATGTAGTTGGCACTCCTTGTCATTAAGCTTTCGGATCTCATAAGCTATGAGTACATGATCTTGATATAAAATAGACTCTACTCCTCTTCCACAAGCATCCGCACATATGATAAACTCCTTAGAGAAGTCTGGGCATGCAAGAATAGGTGCTAAAATTAGAAGAGATTTTTGCTCATTAAAGCTTTTGTTAGCTATGGAGTCTTAGGAGAAAGCTTCTTTTTAAAGCCTATCCCCATCAATGGAGCCACCACATGAGCATAACTCTTGATGAACCTCCTATAAAAGGAAGATGATCCAAGGAACCCTCTCAAAGATGTTGAATTCGTAGGGGTATGCCATTCTTTAACACATTTCACTTTGTTGGAATTCACTCTAATTCCTTTCTCTCCCACAATATGGCCTAAGTATTCCACTTCATCTTCCATGAAAGAGCATTTACTCATCTTGGCAAAGAGCGCATGTCTTTTTAGTATATCAAAGACATCTCAAACATGCTTCAAATCCTTATTATTGAACTTGCTCTATAGATAAGGATAACATCAGAGAATACAATGACTATTTTGAACAATAATGACTGCAATATTTTGTTCACAAGGGCTTGAAAAGTAGTGGGTGCATTAGAAAGTCCAAAAGGCATGACTAGGAAGTGATATAATCCCCTTTCAATCTGAGATGTTGTTTTAAACTCATCCCCTTGCTTCATTATAATTTAATGGTAGCTCGAATGAAGATCTATTTCGGTGAAGACTTTTGTATCCTTAAGCTCATCTAAAAGATCATC
Organism: Lygodium microphyllum; assembly: GCF_053477565.2. Classification (NCBI taxonomy): domain Eukaryota; kingdom Viridiplantae; phylum Streptophyta; class Polypodiopsida; order Schizaeales; family Lygodiaceae; genus Lygodium; species Lygodium microphyllum. The sequence goes on from NC_141148.1 coordinate 141,031,947, forward strand.
AATGTAGAGAATAGGATACATATTCTTAACCATTGACTTGTTGAAATCCCTATGAAAAATGATCCATCCTTCTTCTTGACCAAGAGCATGAAAGAGGCAAACGATGATTGACTTAGCTGAATTAAGCCCATGATTTTCAGCAACTCTTTGACTTGGCGCTCCACCTTATCCCTCTCAAACTTAGATAAGTGATAGGGAGGTTTGTTTATGGGCTTTGTGTTGGAAAATAAGTCAATAGGATGGTCAATCTCTCGTTTATGAGGCAAGGATGATGGTGGCTAAAACAAATCCTTATATTCCTCTAATAAGTCTTCCAATCTTGGATCCTTTTTCTTTGAAGAGAAAGATGGCTTAATTGATAGTTGATCTTCATCTACTTTTACAAGTAAAAGAGTGAAAATTCATGACTTGCATTGATTTTCTTCCACAATTTCTTCAAGGAGATGAGCTCTATGTGTTTATGGTCAATGCACTTCAATTCTATATGATGTCCAGCTTTTTTTCTAAATCCAAAGTAAATTTGCCAAGAGTTTTGAGTCAATGATAGCCAATAACAATATTAATTGGCCCTATATCCAAAGTGACCAAATCCACTATTATGGTGCAATTAGGAGACAATTCAATAGGAGTACATGGACACACTTCTTTACTAGACTCATAGGCACCATTTGCAACTTCTATCCACAAGGATGATTCCATATCAATGGGAAGCAACTTTAGCGTGCTTAAAGAGTTGATATTGATGAAACTATGAGTGCTACCTGTATCCATAAGAATATGTGCAATCTTACCATTAATGATACCTTTGAGTCTAAGTATATTTTGTCCTTTGCAACTCGTCCATGCATCATGTGAAATAGCACATAAGAAGAATGAGAATCATTGGTGCCACCCAGATTGAATGAAAACCATCCATAGGATCATTAAATTCCTCATTGTTGACATCCTCTTCTTCACACATTTCTTCTACCATTGGGTAAGCATCAACATGTAATAAATTAACTTCTTATTCCTCTTCTTCTTCAACTTTCACATCTTGAGTAATCACCATGTTGATCTTGGAATTTTTTGCTTTGCACTTCATCTTATGATATTGAGAGCAACCATGCTTCCCTCTTTGTGTATGAGGAACCTTGAGGACATGAGCGATAGCCACTTTACGAGGTGCAATCATCCTTTCTTGTCAACCAAACCTCTTAGTGCAAAGGCTAGTATCAAGGAATACTTGCTGAGCCGCGCCTTTTTGACTTAGTCCCTAAGACCACCTCATGAATCATCCAAGGAAGATCAAGGTAGAAGCTAAGAGCACCCCTCACATCAAAATACCATCTATAATCATCTACTCAAAAAAATTTGGGGGAGAAAAAGAAAAACAAAAACAAAAACAAAAAAAAAACAAGGAAAGAAAAAGTGGAAACACTGAACCCCCCAAAAGCACCTTGAGCGCCACAATCACTGCACCTAGGGTTTCCATGCCTAGCCCTATCCCCCACTACACATGCTTAGGGCACATCAAGAGTAGGACATTCTCCCAGACCTATCTCCCTAAGTGACACATATGGCACATACAACAATGCATGAACTAGGTCCTCAAGTGTGGGACACCACCGAGGGCTTTAGACCCATCTCCCAGTTCCACAAGCACATGCACCACGCACCACATGGCAAGAAAAACGCCCCTAGGTAGTGCACCTTCTTTTCTTTCCAAGTACAAATAAAGGCCCCAACCACCGACTTCAACGGCCCCATCATCCATGCAATACGCCCCTGGCCCCCATTACCTTAACTGGGTGATCGGTTCGCCCCAAGCCCAATTTCCCTGGGACCCCATCAACATCGACTCACATGTCCGTGTTTCCTCATCAAACCCTTGCTAGCTCAAAATGCAAGTGTCTTGGAACTAGCACCCGCCTAAGAAAGGGGCCACTTTATACAACAATGTCACCATGCAAGCGTAAAAAGCACAAGTAGACTGCAATAGACCTAGTCAAAAAGTGAATGAAGAAGCTCATTTGGAACAGCTCACGAGAAGGCAACTGTAGAGGGCCAAGTGAGGGATCTGTCCAACACGATTTTCAATTTTAAATATGGATCCATCCACCCATCCTCCAAGCACGAATCCATCCAACACCATATTCAATTTTAAAGATGGATTTGCCCATCCACCACTCTACACACAAGGATCCATCCAACTTTATCTTCAATTTCAAACACCAATGCTACACCTTCCAACTACTACACATCAGTGCCATGGGACTGGTAGAAGCGGGGTAATGTTAACCTCATCACAAGAAGAAAGAGGAAAAAAGTGGAAAAGCGCAAGCCCGGACCTAAAAGAGGTGGCCCAAGAGGAAATCGGACACAATAAAAAAGACAGGAAGGAGAACAACTAAAAGCGCAAGGACAGCCTAAAAAATCAAGTCAAAGGAAAAAGTTCATTTTTAAATACAAAACGCCCTTGAAATTGTCGTAAACGAGGGCCAGGCTCCCTCTTGTGCAAATTGTAAAGGTAGATGGGCAGTATGAAGGATGCTAGGAAGATAGGAGGGCAATGAACAAAAGGGCCTAGACCATGGCCAACCATGTAAAAAGGGGATGGACGCCCAAGGGAAAGAGGGTTTTGTATGTAAAGTTCAAAAAGTAAATGAGAGCTCATTCTTGGTCTGTAGCAAAAAGCTTCTTCTTCTTCTTCTTCTCTTCTCTTCTCTTCTTGCTTGTGCTTGAGTGAGGGAGTGAGGGAGTGTGAGAGAGTGAGGGAGTGAGTATGTGAGAGCAAGGGATTGAGGAGAAGAAGCTCCCCATCTCCTCTCTTCATCTTCTTCTCTTCTCTTCTCTTCTCTTCTCTTCTCTTGTCTCATGCGGCTATGGAGGATGGAGCTTGACGGAGAGCAATTGAGGTTGCTTGAGCTTGCCTCAAGGATCGTGGAGCTACTGCCATGGAAAAAAGAGGAGGGTCCTCGATCGAGCATCAAGGTAAGATCACTACACCCCATAGGTAGTGGGGATAGTGCATCAGATATGTGAGAGGTAGCCATGGACGCTTGACTTGAAACACATGACCAATAAGCAGTTCATAGGTCTCGAGGGTTGAGCTAGAGAGTGTTGAGATATCGAGCTCCACTCGTGATATGCCAGGGTGACCGTTGTGCACTTATGTCACCGACTTATCAGTTGTAGATGCGGTTGGTACACCGCCCATGAATAATAGCTAGATGACAGCTATCCTTATCTACTCTAGTTCGTGGCTCAGTTAGTATGCCACCTTAGTTAGTTGAGTTTGGTTTGAGACCCATATATAGGGTTCTTCTATTTCTTTGTATGAGAGTTCTTTTGGCTTACACAACTAAGAAGAGGAAAACTGTTTTCAGCCTCCACCCTTGTGTGTATTCCCCCATTGTGCAAGCAAGAAAGCTACAAGTGAGACTCCTTCCTTCTCTCCCATAATCTTGACATGGTATCAGAGCCTTGTTCGTGGTAAGGAGCTCAAGAAAGCAAGCCAAGCTCGCGGTGTTCTGGTAAGAGGAGCAGTGTTGCTTTCATTTTCTGTTTTGGGAGCAGATCTCTGCAGGTAGCACAGCCGGAAAGTGCAGGAGTGCATTGTCTCAGGTTGAGACGCCCTTCGCGATGAAGCCAGAGGGCAGTATATGCTGCGGGTGAGGGCTTTACCCCTTGGCGACCTTGTTTTTTTTATTTGAGGCCATTTCGGGGCCTATTTTGGAGGCGGAAGTTTTCTGCACGCACTCAGAAAAAGGCCCGGTTTTATGCTGTGCAGCCACTGTTCTACAGGTTGGTGAAAAGTTACTGTAGAAATTGCATCGTATGCTTGTGCGCAGAGACATTGGGAGTTACAGAATCATGCTTGTTGCCTCTTGATGCAAAATCGTCACTAGGAAGTGACTGTGTGGTCAAGTACCACTTTCGTCAGTTTTGCAGATTAGCCCTTGTGAGGCTGAAGCTGTGTTCTTTGCAGTGACAGAACTTTTTGCAGTGTTCTGTAATGGCGTCTGATTCTCTCTCACAGATTGTCACTGAAAAGTTTGACAAGAACAACTTCCAAGCATGGAAGTTTAGAATGACGAATTTCCTTATGGGAAAAGGATATTGGGAATTTATTGCAGGAAATGAAGAAGAACCAGTTCTTCCTGATGTTCCCAATCAGCAGCAAATGCACGCATTTAAAGCATGGCATGAGAGAGCCAGAAAAGTTATGTATTGGCTGTCTATCAGTATTTCAGACTCTATGATTGTGCATATTCAGGATGCAAGTACGCCAAAGGAGGCATGGGATACTTTGTCAAAAATGTATAGCACAAATACTCAAGCCAGGAAAATGCAGCTCAAGCAAGAGTTGCATAATGTGCAAAGAGAAAATATGAGCATCAATTACTACCACATGAAGGTGAAGAAGATTGCAGATGCACTTGCTTCCATTGGGTCGCCAGTGGAAGATGATGATTTAGTTTCTGTGACCTTGAATGGTCTAGGAAAGGATTGTGCGCAGTTTCGGACATCCATTTCCGTCCGTGAAAGATTTCCTGATTTTGAGGAGTTGATTGCTCTTCTAATTTCTGAGGAGTAGAGAAATGGTGGTGCATCTTCTTCAGGAGGAACTTCAAAAGAAGCTGTCTTCTACTCAAATGCTGGAAGAGGTAGAGGCAGAGGTAGAGGAGGCTGATTTGGAGGCCGTGGTAGAAATCAGAATATGCAGCAAACTCAAGAAAACCAGTCCTATGGAGGAGGACGTGGTAATTCTAGAGGCAGGGGGAGCCAAAGAGGTCATGGTGGATGGCAAAGAGGCCAAAATGCAAACAGTAATGTTGAATGCTACTACTGTGGTAAAATGGATCATATGGCTAAAGACTGCTATAAAAAGCAGAATGACATCATGAATGGAAAACTGCAACAAGGGAATTATGCATCTTCTAGTAGACAGGGTGATGACAGAAATGAGCATTTGTTCATGGTGCAGCACATGAACAATTCTGTGACAAGTGCAGAAGAAAGCAATGATGTATGGTATGTTGACTCAGGTGCATCAAACCACATGATAGGTCATGCAGAATGGATGGAGGATGCAAGGAAAATGGAAAAACCAGGATTTGTGGAGACTAGTGATGATACTGCACATCCTATTGTGCAGATTGGAAAAATTCATTTGTCTATGCAGGATGGGAAAAAGAAATACTTGTCCGATGTATTTCATGTCCCGAATATCACCAAGAATCTAGTTTTTGTTGGTCAAATGGTTGAACAGGGCTTGCAGGTCAGATTTAATCCTCATGGATGCTTTGTTGAAGATATGAAAAATAAAGGTCGCTTGATAGCAAAAGGAAAGAAGAAGGGCAGAATGTTTACGTTGGATGCAGACATGTCTGAATTGAGTGCAGCAATGTTTGCACATGGGACCGGTGTAGTTGCAGATATTGATATCTGGCATAAACGCATTGGTCATGTTAATGTACAGCGACTTAAATCAATGCAGGCCCAAAATATTGTTGCAGGATTGCCTAAATTCAAGGTTGCAGAAATGCATAAGGTATGTGAAGCCTGTCAGTTTGGAAAACAGGCAAGGAAACCATTTCCTAGACATGTTCAAGAGAGTAAGAAGCCATTGGAATTAATCCACTCTGATGTGTAGACTACTAAAGCTGCATCTCTTGGAGGCTGTCATTATTTTGTCACTTTTATTGATGACTATAGCAGAAAAGTTTGGGTGTATTTTATGAAGAAGAAAAGTGAAGTGTTTGGGCATTTCAAAACTCTTAAAGCTATGGTTGAAAAAGAAACAGGTCTGCAAATAAAATGTCTAAGGTCAGATGGAGGGGGAGAGTACCTCTCAAATGAGTTTGCAAGGTTCTTGCAGGAGCATGGCATAAAGCAGCAATATTCATGTAGTCATACCCCACAACAAAATGGAATTGCAGAAAGGAAAAACAGGCATATTGGAGAGGTATCTCGTGCCATGCTCAATGAAAAAGACTTGCCAGATTTTTACTGGGCTGAAGCAGTTGCTAGAGCAGTCTATATAATGAACAGGACTCCCACTGCAGCAATACATGGGATGACTCCAGAGGAGAGGTATACTGGTAGGAAACCAGATATTTCTCATTTGAAAATTTTTGGTTGCATTGCCTATGTACATGTGCCAGATGAGTTGAGATCCAAGTTGGATCCAAAAGCTGAGAAGTGCATCTTTATTGGTTACTCTCTGCAGCAAAAAGGGTATAGATGCTATAACCCTTCTACTCGGAAGTTTACAGTGAGCAGAGATGTCGTTTTTTATGAGATGAGTAGCTGGTATAAACCAGTAAATGTGATTGATGATGTAGCTGCACAAAATAGTAATGCTGCACAGAATTCACAATAGCAGTCACAAAATATTAGTGGACCTGGAGCGTCCTCTAGCAGTGGTTCACATTCTTCGCCATGGACAGGAAGATTGAGATCAGGAGAATCTTCTCAAGGCAGTGCAAATAGTGGTATGCAGGTGTCACGAAAAGGAAAAGAGAAGGTAGATCAGCCCATGTTTGATGTGAATGCAGGTCACTCTTATGTGGATGGTGAATCCAATGGCTCAGAACAGAGCATTGATGATGAGTTGGGTATTCCTTCTATTGTTACACTTGGAGTAAGGAAGACCAGGGATGTTTTGAGAGCACCTGGGAGTGAACCTACTTTGCGCAGGTCAACCAGAGTTAGGTATCGTGTGGATAGGCTAAAATATGATGGATTTACAGCCATTCACTATGCATATATGGTCAAAGTGATACAAGAACCAGAACCCACTTCTTTTGAGCAAGCCATGGGAAAAGAAAAATGGAAGAAAGCCATGGATGAAGAAATGGATGCCTTGGAAGCAAATGCTACATGGGAGTTAGTACCTTTGCCTAAAGGTAAGAATGTAATTGGCTGTAAGTGGGTTTATAAGGTGAAGCAAATGCAGATGGTTCTGTGAACAGATACAAGGCAAGATTAGTAGTCAAGGGGTATGCACAAACATATGGCATTGACTATGAAGAAACATTCAGTCCGGTTGCAAGGATGGCAACCGTAATAGCAGTCATTGCTATGGCTGTATCAAAGGGATGGTCTTTACATCAGATGGATGTAAAGAATGCCTTCTTGCATGGTGATTTGCAAGAAGAGGTCTATATGGAGCAGCCACCAGGTTATGTGCATGCTGTTCATCCTGAGTTTGTTTGCAGGTTGAAGAAAGCCTTGTATGGCTTGAAGCAAGCACCTAGAGCATGGTCTGACAAGATAGGACAGTATCTTGTCACTATTGGCTTTCAAATTTCCAAGGCAGATTTCTCACTTTATGTGAGAAAAACAGAGAAAGGTATTATGCTACTTGTCATTTATGTTGATGATTTGATTATGACAGGTGACAGTGATGAAGATATCCTTCATGTGAAAATGCTATTGAAGCAGAAGTTTGAGATGAAGGATTTGGGAGAGCTGGGTTATTTCTTGGGCATTGAGGTGATTAGATCACCAAGTGGGATACAGCTCTTGCAGAGGCAGTATGGATTGGACATGCTGTCCAAATATGGGATGACAGGCTGTAAGCCTATTTCAGTTCCTTTGGAGCAGAATGTGAAGCTGAGCACAGATGCATGTGAGCTTCTAGAAGACCCTACTATGTACAGACGCATAGTAGGAAGTTTGATTTATATGACTATTACCAGGCCAGATTTGAGCTATGCTGTTGGATTGGTAAGTCAGTTTATGCAGGCTCCAAGGAAACCGCATTTGGATGCGGCTAGACGCATACTCAGGTATGTGAAGTCCACATTGCAGTATGGACTATTTTATGAGACTGGGGTTCAGATACAGTTGCATGGATACACTGATGCTGATTGGGCTGGTAGCATTTCTGATAGACCATCTACCGGTGGATATGTGTTCTCTTTTGGGAGTGCTGCAATCACTTCGAGCAGCAAGAAATAGCCTACGGTTGCCTTGTCGAGCACAGAGGCTGAGTACAGGGGTGCAGCAATGGCTGCATGTGAGGTAGCTTGGTTGCATAAGCTACTTTATGATATGCATCAGTCTACAGATGGGCCAGTTGTCATTTATTGTGACAACATGAGCAGTATACACTTGGCAAATAACCCAGTCTATCATGCTACAACAAAGCACATTGAGGTGCATTATCACTATGTGCGAGAGAGGGTTTTACTAGGTCTTATTGATCTAGTTTATGTCAGCACAGAGGATCAGGTAGCTGACATATTCACGAAGGCATTGGGCGCAGAGAAGCTGCGCAAGTTCAGAGACCTGCTTGGTGTGCAGGAATTGGGATTGAGCTCGAGGGGGAGTGTTGAGATATCAAGCTCCACTCGTGATATGCCAGGGTGACCGTTGTGCATTTATGTCACCGACTTGTCAGTTGTAGATGCGGTTGGTACACCGCCCATGAATAATAGCTAGATGACAGCTATCCTTATCTACTCTAGTTCGTGGCTCAGTTAGTATGCCACCTTAGTTAGTTGAGTTTGGTTTGAGACCCATATATAGGGTTCTTCTATTTCTTTGTATGAGAGTTCTTTTGGCTTACACAACTAAGAAGAGGAAAACTGTTTTCAGCCTCCACCCTTGTGTGTATTCCCCCATTGTGCAAGCAAGAAAGCTACAAGTGAGACTCCTTCCTTCTCTCCCACAATCTTGACAGAGAGCTCCCTTCATTTTTCCTCATTCATATTTCTAAAATTTGTCCCTATTTTGAAGCATAATTCCCACCATATTTAGAAGCATAAGCAATGAAAAAGTTGGCACTTTACTATAATATTAGTATGACCACTCAAACCCTTTTTTTCTTTCTTGAAACCCTCTCTCGATTGGCTGAAAACTTGTCCATAACTTGAGGTTCATTGGAGGAATTACTCCCCAAACTTCTTTGCTAAGAATTCCATGCATCTCTCTTGTATTTCCGAGAATATCTTTCATTCAACTTAATTTCTTCATGCAAAGTTTCGGGTTATTGAGCTCCCACTTACAATGACAAAGCTGAGTCAAGACCAAAAATATACTTGTTCAACTTTGCAAAATATGAAATGCCCTCAACATATATAAAGAGATTTAAATTGGTATTTGAACAATCTCTAATGGATATTCCTCATTGAGTCCATGCATACCATCTTATTTGAAGTCTTTCCTTCTCTGAAGGCGAAACAAAAACATCAAGCCTGGCTTGCTTGAACTCTTCCCATATAGAAAAGTGTTGGTCAACCATGCACATATATTGCCACCAAGTATGAGTGTAGCCTTCAAGGTGAAAAGCCATATAATAAATTTGCACTTCATCACTTCAAGGATAGAGAGTGAAATACATCTCAATTTTGTTTATCCACTCCCCCCACTCTGAAGATGAAGAATTTTTCCCTTCGAAGCTCGTAATATTAATCTTTTCTTTGTACTCTTTCTCATTGTAAGATGGTTGCAAATTGTTAAATTTTGGCTTTCAATAAGAGTGTTGTCTCCATGAATCCTTATTCCAAGAGTATTACCTATAGTAGACTGGTCCAAAACCAAGTGACGGGAGTTGACCATTTGAAATATGCTCTTTACTTAGGTGATCTTGGGCACAGATCTTCTTTCACCATTTTTCCCATCAACATGACTTTGGTTATTGATGGCAATCCCTTTAGGCACATTAATGGACCAATAGTAAAAGGATTTATAAAAGAGATCACATCCATGATACCCTATTGTCATCTTGTCCATTTACATGTCTATGATCATCTTTAGGGCTGCTTAATTGAGGTCTTGAAGTATAATTGCCATGAGCTTGTGATGAAAATAAGTTACTCTTCACTTTTGATGGTTCACCTCTTTCAAAAGTAGGTATAATAGACTGATTGCTTTCCTTATTAGGATAGGCTATATTAGAATCACAAGAGACTCTATGAAGGTCACCAATAGATTGGGATTCTCTTTGTGATTTGTTGTCCATATTCCTTATGGTTGAAATAAGCTCTTCAAATAGAGATTTTTTGCTTTGTTGTAGTTCATCAGTAATCCCCTTATTCATTTGTGGCACTCCTTAAATCGATCCATCATTCATTTGTATCAAACCTTAATTCAATTTCCTCAAGTCATTAGAAATCCCCTCATTCATGTGGCCCAACTCTTTGGATAATAACAAGTTGTCATTGAATGTATGCGACTCATGAGTAGCTTCAATCCTTTGACGCATGTTGTAAGTAACTCCTACACTAATATCTTCATTTGTATGCAACTCATGAGTAGCTTCAATCCTTTGACGCATGTTGTAAGTAACTCCTTAAATCAATCCATCATTCATTTGTATCAAACCTTCATTCAATTTTCTCAAGTCATTTTAGGAATCCCCTCATTCATGTGGCCGAGCTCTTTGGATAATAACAAGTAGTCATTGAACACCATATTGGGGAATATGGGAATTTTCCATAAGTTTGGGACACGTGGTCAAATCTTTGGATTTTTCATAACTTGAACACTATAACTCTAAATTGAGCGCTCTATAGCTCAATAGATTCAAGTTTCCAAGCGTTTTCCAATGATAGGTCACATCATATGGTTTTGAGAAACTTATGGGCATGTTATCCGGGTGCTACCTTTTTAGTATTCAAAAAATGGGAATTGGGAGATTCCCAAACTCATTAATATTGTGTTATTGAATGTATGCGACTCATGAGTAGCTTCAATCCTTTGACACATGTTGTAAGTAACTCCTACACTAATATCTTCATCCACTTATTCATGATTTTTAGCCTCATTACTATAGTTTGATCCTCATGAAAATCTCTAAAATCATCGTTCATTTCTTCTAAAATAAGATCATTCTTCTTATTCCTTGCCATTGAAAGAAGAGGGTTGTAATAGTGGACTACCTATATCAGTAAATCCTTTGTATCTCCCAAAATATAGCTCCAATCCAAGTGTTCTATATCTCAATAGAAATCTTATAAGGTAGGGATATATAATATTTAAAGAGCTTTCAACTTGGGATAAAGACCTAAGTGAAATAGTTCAAACAATGTTACCCTATTATGATATCCCCAAGTACTATCCCACTGTACCTCTCCTGTCAATAAAGCTGAAATATCTTGAGCTTGTGATATCATATCAATGATATTTTTGATTCAAAATTGAGCTAAATATCCCCTCTATGAATTGAGCTATGAAGATCCAATTATGGATCAACATAGAAATTTCTATAATAAGATCTTCACTTCTGCATTGAATTTTTTTGCACCCCATGTCTACTACTTGTAAATTCCCTATTTGAACCTGTAAGAACTCCCTGGATCAATATAGAAATTTCTATAATAAGATATTCACTTCTGCATTGAAGTTTTTTGAACCTTGTCTACTACTTGTAAATGCCCTATTTGGACCTGTAAGAACTCCCTCGATACAACGAACCATGTAAACACCTGTGGGATCTAAAATGGGTTATGTGAAACCTTTGGGGATCAAAGTTGACCGATAAAATGATGGGTACCTATTATGTAAACCTATAAGAGTTGTAGGAACCTGTAGGTATCAAGAGGCAAGAAATACTATGTTCTTCATCCACTACTTGTTCTCATGTCTGAATGGGCTAAGATACTACTGTACCACTTCCAATCAATGCCAAAGATGATATACATGTATCTAAATGTGAAATATCCATGGATTTTGAGACTTGAGGGATATGCCAAGTTCCTCCTCAAGCCACTTGATGCATCCCTTTCAAGGTCCTAATCAAGAAGGGAGGGTCACCTATCTATTATCTTCTTGACTCGCCTAGCATCTGCTTTTTCCTTGTGGACATAAACATGGCAAGGTACATGCTACTCGGCTAAGAAAATAGTGATGTTATGCATTGATTTAAAAACTCTTTGAGTCCTTTAATGAAATGCAGTGGGAAATAGGAATTGACTGAATTAAAATGAGCTAAAGATAGGGTATTACCCTTTTCTAGTGACTCACTGTATCACAGAAATCCTACTTACCATTTTCACTAATATTTTCAATCATGTAGCATCAATGATTAGCAACAAGTCAAGTTCCATGCTAGATATCAAATATAGGTAATGAATCAATGCTTGCAATCAATTTTGACACTAATCTTGAATGAACAAGATGAAGAATTTTGAAATAGTCATAATCAAGCTCTATATTTTCTTCAATATTAGGCTTGATGATCAATTACTTTTAATCTCTCTTTTTCAAGAATAGGATTAGCTCAACAATGGGATAATAAGAGAGATTAAAATCATTAAAGTAGTAGGAATATCTCTTGTTGTTGGATGAAGAGCATTAAATGGGATTCAATTGATCAATCCACATAATCCATCGCCAAACTAATCAAGATTGAGTGCCATAGGTTCAACTTGAACCACAATTTGGTCCCATAATGCTTGCCCAAATATGTGTTCAACTTGTATTAATGAAGGGTGCTCCAATGGATTATTAGAAATCCATACTTGGGTAGATAATTTAAATCACCATAGGAGAAGAGCCTTTGATTAATAAGGAAGAAATAGTTCTTGATGGAGATCAAGAATATAAGAAGATACCATACAATCAAATGTCCAAGAGAGAGAAAATTCCTTCAATCTTGATGATATGTCTCAATGTTGGCCAAATCTTGGTGGTGTGGCTTTACTCCCACCTTCCTTGATTTGAATAAACCATAAGCCCCATGGTTGGAACCTCATTCAAGCAAAAATTTTAAGAAATTTGTGGCTGCCCTATTTTCCTCCAAATTGGAATGAAGAAATTGCTTTAAATCTTGCCAAGAAGCTCCAATGTAAACTCAATGATGAATGTAGATGCTTGTATTTAGCTTCCTGAGAGCACAAAACCCCTCTCAAATCTTCAAGAAATTGTCAAAATATACTTGTTGTCTTGAATCTACCATAGCTTGGGTTTTCATAAAGCTGCAAGAGCTCAGAAAGGAGAAGGAGTTTGAGTTTAACAACCATGAGGTATTTGTTAGAGAGTTTACAGCCTGATTGAAGAACAATTGAAGCTAGAGAATGATTGCCTTGCTGAGAATGAAGAATCTAGTGGCTAAAATTTAGTGCAAATTACATTGATCTATTGGCTATCCACATGGCAAGGTTCCCATCAACTATGGTGCTTATTGAGCTTGTAGAGAGATCAAGAGTCAAAGCTAGAGATGCATCTCCAATGCTAGAAGCCAAGGGAAGAAGATATGATCAAGATTGATCCATGGAAGCTTGAAAACAAGCTAAGAGAAAGAAAAAAAATCCTTGTTTAGTAAAAGTAATCCCTATTTAGCCTTTTTTAAATCTTTGTTAATCCCAATTATTCCAAGAACCTCCAAAATGGGCCTCTTCTTGACCACAAGCTACAACCCTAAGAACCCGCCACTTTCACTTCAAATATTCTCCAAGAGCTCTAAAATTGGTCAAGGATAATTGTAGAAAACCCCTAAGCTGTACCAAGTCCTATAACCAAATTTTGAATCCCAGTTACTCAGAATGGTATTAGTAACCAAATCTCGACTTGAAAACCAGCTTGCCAAGAATCAAATTCAAGGCTCTGATACCATTACAAAGAAGCTAATTCTCACAGCAAGCTAAAATACTGAAAAATGAAAGAAATGCACTAAAATGCCAAGAAAACCATAGCCAAGGTAGCTAGGGTACCATGAATCATGTTACCACTTGAATTACAAAGGCTGAGAATCATTCATGAGAGGCTGCAGTACGATATCCTTCTCATGCTATGGAGGGGAATGGAATCCACCCCAGTGCCATTGTGGCCAAAGAGTATGCACCCTTAATGGATGGTTAGAGGTGGAAACCTCAAACAAGAAATGTTTGCAATTGGAAAAAATATCATTGGCAAGTTACAACTTAGCCTTTTATATCTAACCTTGGACCTAAGACTAAATATTGGCTAAGGTATTAATTTTCATTTATTACATCTACAAACTCTTATATGAAATGATGAGGCTGGCATGGTCATCAGTTATGTTAAAGAAAATAGGTGTATTATACTTGAATACATCCCATAGGTGAGTAACTACCCAAACTCAATGCCCAAGGATGGAAAATCCACTTAGGTGGGTCTAGATAGCCAAATGGAGCTACTCATGGCTAATATTTTTTATGGGGTTGGGCATGACTACGTGGGATCAACATTTTCCATTAGACTAATGGAGTCTTGCTCAAGTATGGTATATAAAGTTGATCTCATAAGAGGCTATACCTTCAAGCAAGTATGAAAAGTTTTGCAATGGCAAGTGCTAAATAGTTTTGTACTCTCATCCAAGAGAACAAAGAGAGAAACATCTTGTATTTTCTTAGTTGGGGGACCAAAGCATTGTGGTAATCAAAGATGTTTTCTCTTTTCACAATTGCAAGTCTTTGTATTGGTAGGAGACCCATTCTTCAACAACACTATATGCCAATGGAATTACAAGTCCCATGCTTGACAGTTCATGTAATGCCTTTTGTTAGAAAATAGTGCTTTTAGATTGTCTTATCACTGTAATTATGTGATTGTTAATACTTACATCTTTTCAACTAGTTGCAAGTTAGAGACTAAATGGTCTATGATTGCTACTATTTATAATGATGGGATAGATACTTTGTGTCTACATACCCCATGCATACAGTAAAAATAAATATCATTTTTTAAGACCTCTTGATGTATTTCAGGCCACTGGATAGACATGTAGCACCACAAAATCTTAGATCTTAGGATCATGCAAAATCCTCCCTTTGTCAAAATATGGAACCCAAGTTTATATGAAGGATTGATCAAAAGGAAAACTTTATCACCTTTGCAGATGTGCTCTTATCAAATGCAAATGCACTTTTTCATATATTTAATAAATGATGAGAAGTTGCTTCTATAGACATCATAGTTGTGGGAAAGGGAAAAGACTAATAAGGTTTAGTCTCATAAGATTTTTCTTATAATTTAGGTGAGGACCATTAAAAAGTTGCTATTGTTGCGTAGATACTTAAGGTCTAGGTGGAAGAAACAATCTAAGATTGTAAGCTAGATTCTATTTCTATGAGAATGATAGCAACCGTATCACACCAATTGAGGCTAGATTTTCTTAGACATGTGGTAGGACCTCGGGTAAGTTACTCATGAATATATGTATGCATCACGTGAGTTCAAAATAAGGTATTTTTAAAATACCATGTTTATACATTTTTTACATACAAAAGGGTGTAATATAAAGAGATTATTTATGGATTGAATAAAAAAAGGTTACGTTTTATTCAAAAAAATTCACAGATAAGGATATTTATAAATGGGCCTTGAACGCACGTGATGTGGAGGATATACATATAGTAACTTTTCCAAGGGTAGGACAAATTAAGGCATGCCAAATGAGGTTTCCTTGGAGCTAATGTCACTTTAAAATAAATAAGAGATGGTCCTTTAAATTATAGGGTTGGTCTAACAGTCACAGGTGCCCTCATGTGGTCCGTTAGAGATATTGGATGCTTCAAAGAAGGTCGCTAGAGAAGTTATAGAAGGTTTTAGTCCTTGCTTGAAGACAAATATAGCCATGGGTGATGTAAGCTCAGGAAATCATAAAGTGGCAAAAAATTTGAAAGTTTCAGGTTAAGAAAACAAGCATGAATAAATTTTAACAAATGGTGGACTCGTTTTTGTGAAGAAAATCTACATATCTAGAATAGATGTTGGGGTTGAGGCACATGGTCAAACAATGTAGGGAACAAAGTTGGATATTGTTCTAAGAAATTGATGGCTACTATAAATGATGAAGATGCAAAAGCACATTAGTATGAGTAGTGGACTTTGCTGATTAGGAGGGTGAGAGGGTGATTTTGTGGACCAAGAGAGAGAGTGTGAGTGAGTGAGTAAGTGAGTGAGAGCGGTTTTTAAAGCCCAATGAAGCGCAAAAAGAAAGTGGATCAATGAAAATTTGAGGCGGGAATTTAAAGCTGATGGAAGCGGAACCTGAAGATCTGACAATTTTAGAGACCAAGGAAGACGGAAATGCAAAACTTCAATTGTTGCCGTGGTTGTGGATTTTTTGTAATTTTTTCAACTACCAGAAGGAGAAGAGACAGCTTCCCAGCCATTCGAGATGTCAAGCCGGTCAAGCAGAAATGTTTAGAGCTCAAAACGAACAACGAACATATGAGATTCGAAGGCTGGACAAGGCAAAACCCAAAAAGGGGCAAAACTTTTAAACATTGGGCATGGACCCTTTGGAGGGGGCCTTTGGCCCTTAGTAAAAAAAGAAAAAAAGTGATTTGGGGGAGGGGGGTGGGCCGTTTGAAATGGCATTGTTTAGAATGTGCTACCCCCTCCATATGGCAACGATTTCGTGGAAGAGATGCCATTGGCGGCTTGAAAAGAAGCTATGGAATAGTTCTCGGCAATGGACTTCAGCAATTTTTAACTTCTCTTCAGTCATCTCCACTCATGAAATGGGTGTTGGATGAGAGAGATCTAAACTGAGTCTTTCTCTTTCCTCCAAGAGGCTAATCACACGTAAAGAATCAAGAAGAAAAGGGGATATAGAATGCTTGTCCGACATGGATCGAATTGTTGTAAGGCCAAGATGATGCTGAGAGGCAATTTCTAGCACTATTGAAGAATTGATGGTGGGTCCATTGGCTACCCTGAAGCTATTTATAATAACACGCAACACGCAAATAAGTGGTATGCTCATTTTTTACAAAGAAAATCTTATTGTTTTTTATGGTTGATGACTTAAAGTATGTGCACATGGAAAGAAAAAAATTATGAATCATGTTTGAATATGTTTGAGGGCTACACATGATAAAATGCAGAACTTGTAGTCACACATGATCATAATAAATAATTTAAAACTCAAAATGCGTCTTTTAAGAGGGAAAATGAGGGTTTCTTCCATTTCACGTTGGGAGATGAAGTTCACATGGAATAAAAAATTGATTAAAACCATTTTTTAGTCAATATAATCAGTCAAGAAACATGAATCAGAAAATACCACATTTTTATGTATACATAAATGAGGAAAAATAGAGAAAATAGGAGAAAATTAGGTTTTGTATCTAAAAAAATAAGGAAAAATATACTTCATGTTTGTGAACATATAACAAGGCTGGAGCATGAGGGATAAGCCAAATTTCAGCCTTGTTTTCATGTTAGAGTATGGTTTTTATCAATTTTTACATGAAAAACTACACAAAAATGAATGCTACACCTATCCAACGAATGTAAAACCTCAACAATAGGAGGAAAAAGGGGTTGTAAAAGTGAGTGGTCGTGCTAAAATTTTTATTAATTCTAATTCATTTGATTATGCATAGCATACAGGCTAGTCACCATTTAAATTTAAGAGAGACTAGTAGCATGAGGAAACTCAGTGCTAGTCTCTAGCAACGTCGTAATTACGAGTAGATTGGAATCATTAAAAGAAATATTTGTTACATTGCACAATGCTGATTTATAAAATGTTTGAGCACTATAGCACTGACAATTGCATTGTGCATATTACATGGTAACTCCTGGATGCATTGCAATTGGTTTTTGATATACATGACCCACGTTGAGTTATGAGGTGCCTAAGCTGTGGGTCTAGGCATTTGGGTTCTTTGGAAATTTGTTAAATGAGAAAATTTTATCTCCTAGATTGTTTAAAATAACAATGAAGCTTGTTACGTTGTCGTACTGCTGTGTATCCGAGGTGTGGAATTCACCAAAAAGTTGTGTGTGTGACATTTGTTACTTTGTACATACTTAGACATTGTGCTTTGCTCTGCCTGAACGTTTTGCCTTCAGTTGGTTCATGTTCAATTTCACAAAAGAGACAAGTGCTATTTGGGAGTGAATCTGATATTTGTTACAAACAATTTAGAAGGAGAATGGGCTATAAATATTAGGTTCACATAGTGGAGTAAAGCTGCGTCGTTGGACAAAGTCACAACTAAGAGGGCGACTTCATATTTGTTCCTCCTAGGAAAGATGTGGCACAACATTTAGGCAGAGCTGTAGTGTGACTGTTGGCATTGTTGGAATAATAACTGATGTTATAAAATTTCCCCTACAATGCTCAGCATTTTTTTTTAGTGATATGTGAGCTCCCATATAAACCAACCCTCTACCCTCTCCTAACCAACACATGACCCATACGCATATTTTAGAATTCAGTACTACAAATGGAATAGTGCCCTGTTTAGGCTTGCAGTTTTGTAAAATTATTGAGACCAGTGATAACACATACTGACATGGGGTACTGTACTTTTTAATGGCAATGGATCACAGCACACACGATTGAGAATCGAGGGAGCTAAAAAAGGGCAAGTGCATCTTTATGAGCCAATATGAGTATTCAGCTTGGGAGCTTTGAAGATGTCCTGAAGAAACTTGAGGTTAATGATGAAAAATCTGGATGGGAACGAGCCTGTGAAAGGGTAGATGTGGCCAGGAATTTTGCAAAAAGCTAAAGATGGAGGGAGCCGTGTTTAGCAGAGGGGGAGCTCACGATTCTTTTGGAGGGAATGCATCTTTGTGGAGCATGCTTTTGTGTTATGGAATGCAGAGGGAAGGGTAAAAAAATTTTAGCAAACCAGAAAAAATCTGTCTGGCAGGCCTGATTGTAGCAATGAGCTGACACTTTTTTATGAGAATGGGCATTTTCACATCACTTACAATCTTACACTTATCTGGAATAAGTATGGGTGGGATCAGGTGTCAAACATAATATTTGTTGACCAGCCAATTGGGACTAGTTTTAGTTACATCAGTGATATTCGAGACATTCGGCATGATAGAACGGCGTCAGTGAAGATATGTACAGTTTTTTGCAGGTCTTCTATGAAGCACATCCTGAGCTTTTAGGAAATGAGTTCTATGTTACCGGAGAATCATATGCTGGACACTACGTTTCTACTGTTACTAGTCGCATTCACATGGGCAACAAAGCAAAAGAGGGTTTACCAATCAACTTGAAGGGATTTGCTATTGGCAATGGCCTCGCAAATCCAGAAATACAGTACAAAGCATATGCAGATTATGCTTTTGAGATGGGCCTTATTGATGATAAGGATCACACTAGATTGAGCAAGCTGTATCCTGCATGTGACATGTCAATCAAGCTCTGTGGGACAAGTGGTACAATCACATGCGTAGTTTCATATTTGGTCTGCAATTCGATATTCAACTCTATCATGTCCATTATTGGGAGTGTAAATGATGTTCTATATGTACTTTGAATCACATGGCAAAAAGGCTGAAGATCCAGTGGTGCTGTGGATGTCCTAGCAGGCCATTTGAGGAAGCTTTAGTGATCACAGAGCAAATTACAAATGCACTTTTAAGTTCCTCAATGGTAGATTTACAAGAACTATGTATTGCACCAGGCAAGGCATCGTGGATGGCCTATTTGGATGTGTATTGACTTGATTCTGATGAATCGGTGTTCGGTGCTTCTTTGTTTGCGTTTGTTGCAGCTCTTGCACATTTGAAAATACCAGAGGTTTCTGTGACTGATGATGGCAAGGTACTCCCAGCTAGCAGGACATCAGGAAAATTTTAGAATGGTAGATCAGATGAAAACCAGTGAGACTGAAAGGTGTAAAAGGCAAAAGATTGAAACTTGGGCGAGTTCCAGTGGCACTGACTTTAGCGCTACACTCAAGACACATACTAGCTGACCCATCAGCTACTGAAGAAGAGTCTATTTTGAAGACATTCTCTTGAAGATTGGATGACATATTTGATGCTCTTCTATTCTGATTTATAACTTGATGTGGTTTTCTTGAGAGGATTGATTCTCTTGATTGATCCGTCTTGCCGCTTGTTCTTGAACCAAAAATTGTAATACACTTAAACCATGGCATCATATTTGTCTTGATTATTTGCTTCGCTTGATCTTCCGTCTTGGAATTTCTCAAGGACCTCTATGGTCATGACTTTGCTTTTGAAAACCCTTCAACATCTTTGGTGAACCTGATGTGAAAGCGTCGCATTTAAAAAAATTTCAAGATGGGAGACACTTCAGCATCAATTTCAGCCCCTTCTACGATTCCTGCTTTGTCCTCTACTTCGACTCCATCATCGACTTCTGCTGCAAGTACTTCTACGAATGATTTAAAGCATATTTTGCAAAATATGTCTATGGTTATGCAACTTCAAAATCACTAGACTCAATTGTATATGCAGCAGCAGCAGCAGTTACATCAACAACAGTTGTCTCAACAAAGGCAACTATATTCGAAGCAGGAGAATGCAATGAGCGCGACTAAGGCGATTGAAGCAGTTGAAAATGAAAAGAAGCTATTTGATGGCCGTAATGTATCGGCTTATTTGAAGACGTATGAGATTAAGATGGGATTTTTTGGAGTACCAATAGGACTTATGAGTAAATATTTTATTTGCCTTGTCACACCCTCCTTGAGGGTAAAAGTGATGACTGATCTTTTCCTTCAAAATTCGCATTGGCAAGATTTTAAGAAGGCCCTAAAAGAGGATTATTTTCTTGAGGACTTTGGGATGGCTACACGGTGGTCATTCCGAGAGTGGGTCTACATGCCAAACAAAGGTCTAGCTGCTTCAGAATTGATACGGGAATTTGAAGAGAGGTATAGTCAGCTTGATGCCATTGAACAAAGAGCATTGGATATTGAGAAAGTTGAGCTTTTCTTGCAAGCTGCAGATCCTGCTCTTCAAGAAGAATTAGGAGAGATTCTTGAGGATCGCACGAAGCCTATGGGTCTTAAAACAGATTGGCAAGATTCTGATGAATCGGTGTTCGATGCTTCTTTGTTTGCGTCAGTTGTAGCTCTTGCACATTTGAAAATACCAGATGTTTCTGTGATTGATGATGGCAAGGTACTCCCAACTAGCAGGACATCAAGAAAATTTCAGAATGATAGATCAGATGAAAACCAGTGACTAAAAAGTGTAAAAGGCAAAAGATTGAAACTTGAGCGAGTTCCAGTGGCATTGACTTTAGCGCTACACTCAAGACACATACTAGCTGACCCATCAGCTGAAGAAGAGTCTATTTTGAAGACATTCTCTTGAAGATTGGATGACATATTTGATGCTCTTGTATTCTAATTTATAACTTGATGTGGTTTTCTTGAGAGGATTGATTCTCTTGATTGATCCGTCTTGCCGCTTGTACTTGAACCAAAAATTGTAATACACTTAAACCATGGCATCATATTTGTCTTGATTATTTGCTTTGCTTGATCTTCCATCTTGGAATTTCTCAAGGACCTCTGTGGTCGCGACTTTTCTTTCGAAAACCCTTCGACAACGTCTGTATTATTTTTGTTAGCGGTGCATTGAAGGGCCAATCCCTTCAATGTAGGAGAGATGTAGTGGGGCCATAGCATTCAACCAAAGGGGTGCCTCATTTTGTTTGTGATTACAAGGTATTTTATATTGATCTATGTGTAGGGACTCCCTCTGAGGAGTGGTGGGGTTTTATCATTGGACTACAACATAAAACAAAAGTGAGATTCACAATAGGAGTTAGGAAAGTGTGTCCCGTAGACGCTCCTAGCCACGAGGCTGAGAGGGTGTGGTTTCTTGAGTATAGAGAGGCCCGGCTAGTGCCTATAGCTAGTTTCATTTTAGGTCTTGACAGGTGGTGCATTTACCAGGAGCCACTAATAAGTGGAGGTTTTTGTATCTTGGTCAATTGGGACCTATTCATTAGTATATGCCAAAAATCAGTGAGCTAGACTCACAAGGCTGTTAAGTCGAGCTTCAAAAGGAAGAAAGAGCTGATCGAGCTATAAGACGGGCCCAAATAAATAGAAGATATTCTCTGCAAAGAAGTGGCTCAATATCTTTGCAAGGGTGGGGTCTTAGTAACCCTAGCTTGACACATAGTCCGTTAGGGGGGGGAGGAAGCTCTAGTACTTCCCCCCTTTCAATCAGTTCATCCACTTCGAGTGGGGTGATATTTGCAATTGTGCAAACTCTTGTAGAAAATCGGGTTGTTACCATGGTGGCACAACCCATTGCAATTCCTGCTAGAATGGTAGAATGGTAGATTTGCCAGCTTTAGGGTTTCCTCTCTCCATTTTGAATGCATTAGCAGAGGAAGACGCAGAATTGCACATCAATGAATTCTGAAAGTTAATGTTTAACTGTTGGATTCAAGATGAAGGACACTTAATGATGTTCTTCAACATGACTTTGAAAGGGCATGCTACAGTATGATATCATAGCCTAGAGGCTGGAACCATAACCACAATCGAATTATTCTTTGCAGCCTTTTGAAGAGTGTTTTCCTTTGAAAGGGGAGGTTAGTATTGGCTACATGTCCTTAATGTGACATGTCAAGAACCCCACGAGAGTGTCCGTGGGTATGCCAAGAAACTGAAGGAGGTATTTTAAAAACTGCAAACCTTTATTCCCATTCCAACTGTTGCTTAGTTGCAATAGTTTTTGAATGGGCTAGACTTTAACATTCAAGTGCAATTAAGTAATGTTGCTCTTGCCAACATTGATGCGGCCATTACACGAGTAGAAGAGGTGGAATCATGATTACAAGTAGCTTATGCCTCTAGGTCAAATTGGAATTCAAGTTTAGGGTTTGAAAATTCTTTAGAGCTGACAAATGGAGGGCAAGGGATGCCCATGAGTCCTCCTAATGGGAGAGGAAGCATGATTCCAAAATGTGTCCATGTTGCCAGCTCCTCCTAGTGTGACTATGCATATGGCTAGTCAAATGGCTCCATCGATTGTTGGAAGCCCAACAATAAATCCTACCATTGTTCCAAGGAATCAACAGCCAACCCCTAATCAAGTGGTTAGCCCAATGGAACAATAGGCAGATGACTACGGCTATGAGTACAGTGCCTCAAATGTCCTTGGTAAAGTTAAGGATATGATGAAGTACTATACTGATATGATTAGCGAAAAATATAGACAAATAGTCTTTGATGTTAATTTCCTTAAGAAGGAACAAAATTTGATAGGGAATCGATCCCCTAAAGAGGGTGGCCCCTTAAGATTCAACTGTAAATGGTGTGGTGGCCAACATTTCCCTAGGAATTGTCCAAATGTTAAATGTGAGATATGTGGGAAGTCTAACCATTTAGCTAGTACCTATTGGAGTAAGATTAGCTCTCTCCAACGAGAAAGTAAACAGCCAAGTTGAGTTAATTATTGAGCACAAGGGAATAATCTCCATCAAGATGAAAGACCAAAACAAATATTACAAAGGGGGAATGCTATGGTATAGGAGCTACCTAGTGGCAATGGAGTTAGCCTTATAGAAGCTATTTGTGTATGGCACTGAAGCTTCCAATCTATGGGTTATTATGAGAAGTCAAAACAATAGAGAAGCTGACAAATCCAAGGCAAAGCCTATCAAGGAAAATCCCAGACAAGATAATAAGGGGACGCAAGTCCTTAATCCCAATATGAAAGGTGGACCTCTCAAGGTTGTAGATGGTAAAGTCGACCCCAAGAAGGATAGGGAGTTGCCAAAGAAGAAGGAAAAATCCAAGAAAGAAGCACCAAAGCTAGTTCAAAGACCAAAGGAGAGAATGGTCTAGCAAGAAAAGCGAGCTGTATCTAGCTACCATGAATTGGATCTAGTGAGTTCTCTTTGCAAAGTTAAGTCGGATGTAAATCTCCTTCAGTTGATTAAGTTGTCTCGAGGAGTTTGCAAAGAATTTAAGAAGATTCTATGCACTTGTTATATCACTGAACACTTGGGAATAGTGCAAGTAGAGATGATTGGTTTGAGCATGCTGAAAAGCATTGTTCGAGGGTAGCAGCATATGTAGATGGAATATTAGTAGGCCATGCTATTGTGGACACAGGATCCCTGTTAACATTATGAGTTCAAAACTAATGGAGAGACTAAGATTAGAAATAAAAAACGATGCCTCCACAATCCTCCAAATGGCTGATGACAGTTTAAGACAACTTGAAGGTTGCATTATTGAAGTCCATGTGACCGTTGCCAATGTAGAATGCATTATGATTTTCAGGTTCATTAAGTTTGCAGGGTGACCTAGCTATCAAGTATTGCTAGGCAACCCATGGATCCTACAAGCAGACTGTCAGGTTGATATACCCGTTAATCAATTGATCTTTGGTCGAGATGCTAGACATGTAGTAGTAGATGTTTATCCTAAATCTCCTCAAAGTGAGAGAGTTCCTTTATCTTCGTTAGAGTTTGATACACTAGATGCTCCATCTGCTAGTGAGACATCACCAAGTGACGAATCCAATGAGGGGTCCACTACAGAAGATATCTACCAAGTGACTTTGAATGATCCAATAGAGGCTAAGGAGAGGATAAGGGATGTGGATGTAATTAAGCTTGGACTTGGTATGATGAATGATTCATGGCCAATTAAATTAGGGTCCATGCTCAGTTCGGAAGAAAGGAAGGACTTGTGTCATTGATTCAAGAATTCCGCAATATTTTTTCTTGGAGTTATGATGAGCTGAGAGGCATTCCTCTTAGCATGGTTGTTCACATGATCCCTTTGAAGAAAGGTAGTCCCCTTGTGCTATAGAAAGTAAGATGTATGCCTTTTGAATTTAGGGATGGGCTATTTGAAGAATTAACAAAGCTATGAAAGGCTGGCCTGATATTTCCGATTCAACACATGGAATGGTATTCACCAATTGTTATTAGGAAGAATAAGAACAATCAGATTTGGCTTTGCATAGATTTCAGAGAGCTGAATAAGCAAACGATTAAGGATTACTACGCGTTGTTGCCATTCATTGGTCAGATTTTGGATCAATTGGCAGGTAGGAAAATCTATTTGTTCATGGATTGCTTTGCTAGATATAAGAAAATGGCTATTGCAAAGAAAGACAAATTGAAAATGACATTCATTACTGTCTCTGGTACCTTTCATATCATGTGATGCCCTTTGGTCTATGCAATGCATGTGGATCTTGGCAACGATTAGGATAAGACCTTTGGTGATAATTCTCTAGAGGAGTTAAAAGTATTTATTGATAATCTAAGGGCAGCCACCACAAGGGAGTGACAATTGATTATTCTCATAAAATGTTTAGAGCGTTTAGATAGTTTTGCGTTGCTCTTAACCCTAGAAAGTGTGTATTTGGAGTGGCCTATGGGTTGTTACTCAACCATGTGGTTAGTTTAGCTGGTATTGCAACTGACTCTGAAAAGATAAGGGTTATCATCTTTATGAGCCCAATGCATACTTCAAAAGAGGTGCACATCTTTCTATCTCAGTGGGATATTATCGAAGATTTATCAATGCACTGGCAAAAAGAGCATTGCCATTGATGAACCTTCTATCTATTGAGAAATATGCAATCACACCCATGTGACAGCCTCTTTGTATGGAGCAGTAGGACAAGTCACAAGAAGTTTGCTAGAAAGGATGCCTGAATCCCATAAGCATAGTGGAGAAAAAGGGAACCATCATGAGCCTATAAAGTGATGTACCTTCTTATTATTCAATGATGGAATACTATTGTACTTTTTTCCTTCAGTCATAGTCTATGTCATACTCAAGTTTGTGTTTATGAGTCCAAGCTTCCATCTTGGAACCTAATTCACTTGAGTAACAGTTGGTCTCTCCAATCTATGTCATCATGAACATTCTCTTTGTGTTCCATCCGCCATAGCCATGCTCTAGATCCACACATTTCCAACATGGTATTAGAGCGTGGCTGAGCATGGCTTAGCTTAGTAGTCCTTTCTACTCTTTCCAATCTTCTCTCACTCCTCTCAGCTTGGCTCCAACTTATTTGAGTGTATGAACTTGGTCTCAAACTTCATCTTCATCTTGACCATGAGTCTGCTAGCCAAAGGAGGACCTACCTCACTTGGAGTGGTTTGATCTCTCCATCTAGGCCAAGTTAGTTGATGAATCCTTCTAGATATTTTTCCCTCTGCTCAAGGCACTTCTTCTTGGTACTTCAACCATCAATATTGAGCCTCCCTCAGCCCAACATTGTCAAATGTCCAACTCAATGTCTCAGTCTATGCCCGTCTACTCCATACACTTGCATGCTCCCTACACTGCGCAATTCAACATGCCACCATGGGGATTTTGTAGCCTATCTACAAGATTCATTTCCATCAGAAAATATTGGGAAATGATCAAGTCTACATCCCACACAGAAGGAAAAACCAAGCCTGCCAGCAAACCCTAACTGTGAATCCCATAGCTATCCCACTTCAAGCTTTTCTTTTGCTTCGTTTTCTCTCTTCTGACACTCAAACCAACCTATTGCCACTTTGATTCACTGACTTACTCAATGATAAACATCAAGTAGAAGAAATTTGAGGAGTGTTTGAAAGACTTGGAATATTCAATCTAATATCATCATCAAGATCCTCTTTCATCTCACTCTTCTCACTCCATTGGAAGGTTTTGCCACTCTGATCTAAGTTCCCATCTTAGTTTCCAACAAGAATTCAGGTAAAATTTATCGATCACATCAGCAAGGAGGGGACTCAAGTTGAAGGGCAGGACAAGCATCAAGAATCATCATCAAACTCAAGCATAGTATCTCTTGGTACTCCATAGTGTGCTTTCACACTACATCCTTGTGTCCTTTGACATATTCAAGAATCAACTCATTGCTAGTCTGATCTCACTTACTTGATGTTGATGTCAATGACAAACCAGAAGTTCTCTATGTGGATACACTTCATGAAGAGTAACATGACTTGTGTTGCTAATCTACAATACATAGAAGATTTTTGTGATCTACTTGTAGGAAGATAAGGAGCTGCCTATATCCAAATACCATCAATATTTCCATTTGTAGAACTACCTGCTACCTTGGAGAAAGTGCAAGATTTTGAAGAAATTTCTGTTGCCTCAAAGATTGTGATTCCTTTTGCTTGAGGAGGATATGGACATGAAGATTAATTCAAGAAAAGTCAATGAAGACCATAATGAAGAAAAAGACCAAACATACCAAAAGGAAAAAGACCAAGAAAAAGAAGACCGTGAAGACAAAAAGAGCATCAAAGAAAGAAAAATGGACTATGTCAAAGAAGCGAACAAAGAAAATAAGATCTACTATGCCTACCATGACATATCTAATGAAGAGAATCACAAGAGCTTGTCGGTCCTTGTGTCTACTTTTCACTAGAACTTTGTATTGAATGTACTTACAATTAATGCTCTTGACATATGCCTTGTAAGACTCCTCATTTAAGCATATGCATAATAGCCTCTACACACTTAGTGAGGTCTTGTAACAACCCCTGGATGTTAGCCATGTTTTTTGGTACCCACACTTAGCCTTTTTCTATGACAGCCTCTGGTGTTTACCATGTTTATGGCATACCCACACTTAGCAAGGTTCTACTCATGACAATCTTTGTACACTTAGTGCCTTTTTCATGGTTGTGATTGAGGAGGGGTGGTGAGAAATATGTAATCACACCCATGTGACAACCTATTTGTATGGAGCAATAGGGCAAGACATAAGTAGTGTGTTAGAAAGGATGCCTGAAATACAAGATGCCTGAATCCCATAAGCGCAGTGGAGAAAAAGGGAACCATCATGAGCCTATAAAGTGATGTACCTTCTTATCATTCAATGATGGAATACTATTGTATTTTTTCCCTTTAATCATAGTCTTTGTCATAATCAAGATTGTGTTTATGAGTCCAAGCTTCCATCTTGGAACCCAATTCACTTGAGTAACATTTGGTCTCTCCAGACTATGTCATCATGAACATTCTCTTTGTGTTCCATCCGCCATAGCCATGCTCTAGATCCATGCATTTCCAACACTATCCTTTAATTGTCTCTTTAAATGAAATAAGGCATGTCAAGTATCCTTTGAGGATGTGAAGCAAGAATTAGAAAAAGTGCTAATCCTAAAAGCACCCAGAAAAGGTGAAGTTTTCTATGTATTTTCAGCAGCCACAATGCATAGTATCAGCATGTTGTTTAGCCCAAATCTGGGAGAAGAAATGGTATCTTCTAATTGCCTTTGCTAGTAGGAAATTGGGGATATCTGAATTTAACTATACATACATGGAGAAATTGTGCCTTGGAATGGTCTTTGCGACGATGAAATTTAGGCATTATATTCTCTATGAGAAGGTAGTATTCTTTACAAATGCGGAGGGACTTAGATTATTGCTGAACAAGTTACAACTGGTTGACCATTTGGCAAAGTGGTTAATCACTTTGCAAGAACTCGATTATGAGATAAAAAGCAAGCCATAGAAGCTGCAAGGTATTGTAGAATGTCTTGTGGATTTCGGGGAGCCAAAGGAAATTATGGCTAAGGGAAGTGATATTAAAGGTCCATTTAGAATCAATGCAGCTTCCATTCCTTCCTGGTACGTGACTATAACGCATTATTTATCCACAAGAGGATTTGGAGCTGCATTATCAAAGTTTGAAAAGAGAAAGATTAAGCAACAAGAATTGCACTTTTCAATTATAACGAGTGTCTTGTATCGAAGAGGAGTAGATGATGTCTATCAACATTGTGTAATACCTAATGAGGTTCCATTTATTCTTGAGGAGTGCTGCGATTCAGCATGTGGGGAACATTTTACTAGCCAGCTTACCACCCAAAAAGCTCTCCGACTGGATATTGGTGGCCATCAATTTTCCAATATGCTTTTAGTTATGTTAAGCATTGTGATGTCTGTCAAAGACACGATGCGAGAAAAATCGTAGGAAACCTCTAAATCCCATTTAAGTTACGTTACCCTTCGAAAAATGGGGTATTGATTTTTTGGGACCAATATATCCTTCATCAACTATGCAAAAGTGGTATATCATTGTAGCAACAAACTACTTTACAAAGTGGTCTTTGAAGCTCAAGCAACAATGAAGAACAATGCTAATAAGGAGACAGCCAGTTTCATTATGGAGAAAATTGTTTGCCATTTCAATCCACTAAAGGAGATTGTGTCTAATCAAGGGACACACTTCTTGAACAAGGTTATAGTCGCCATGACTGAAGCTTTGAAAATTAAGCACAACAAGACTACCCCGTATAATCCTCAAGCAAATGCTCAGGTTAAGAGTACGAATAAACAACTAATAGGAATCTTATCTAAGATCATATCAGAAAGCAAGCATGACTGAGATAAGAAATTATATGTGGCAGTGTGGGCTTACAACACGACATTCAAGAGAGCCACAAACCACACCCCATTCAAGC
Source organism: Lygodium microphyllum (assembly GCF_053477565.2). Taxonomy (NCBI): domain Eukaryota; kingdom Viridiplantae; phylum Streptophyta; class Polypodiopsida; order Schizaeales; family Lygodiaceae; genus Lygodium; species Lygodium microphyllum. The sequence goes on from NC_141148.1 coordinate 141,061,048, forward strand.
TAGTGTATGGGGAGGAGTGTGTTTTTCCATTAGAAATAGAGCTCTCCACTACGCATTTTTCCATCAATCATTCATTGGGAGAGGAAGAAGCATTACAAGAACGGTATATTTCTCTGGCACATCTTGATGAGATTCTATTGCAGGCATTACTACATCAAGAAATAGGAAAGAGGAGAATGAAAGACCTTCATGATCTTTGGGCTAAGAAGTACAAATTTGTAAAAGGTCAATTAGTGCTATATTATGATGCTCAAAGGGAGCTCTTTCCAAGAAAATTAGAACCCAAATGGGATGTCCCATACAAGATTATACGTTTTGGAAAGAATGGCTCTACGGCCCTCTTCTAGCAAATTTGCAGGGGGTAGAGTTTAAGACTAAAGTTAACTTTAATAAATTGAAGCCTTACTATGTGTAAGGGTTGACATTGGGCTTGGTGCATGTACAGGTCCTTCAAGATTCATCTTTAACGTCTAGTAGCTACCAAGAGGAGTGGATGGGACACATCATTCCCTTTTTGGAGCATCCGTACCTTGAGCAACATTACCACCAAGGTCGATTGATTTGGTGGAGAAAAGGATATCAAGTTACTAAGTGGCCAAACGGATCCTTTATGTGGAAAATTAAGGTTTATTGCCACCATTGTCAACAACAAATTCTAACTAGCATTCCTATTGAGTTTAGCAAGGAAGTAGGGATTGTGTGTGTTATACATCCTCTCTCTTGGCTTCATTTTGATTATCACAAGTACAAGTGAGCTGATTATTATGGCATGGCCTATCAATGAAGTTTAGGTCTATACTCTATATTTTGGTGGAGCTTCCAGAAGACCCACTAAACACGCGAGCATTGGTGTGGTCATTAAAGATCCTCGATGTAGGGTTGTCATGAAGATGGGGTTCTTTTCAGGACCCTCTTTTACTAATAATATGGCAAAGTACAAGGCCTTGATCATGGAGTTGAATGTAGCCCAATGTGGTGGTATCTGTCGATTATTGGTTAAAGGTGACTCGCAGTTAGTAATCAATCAGCTAAATGGGACCTATACTATGCGGGATCCCATCTTACGGATGTATTGTCGTACAGCCTTGGATATGTTGCATCTCTTTGAGACAGTGACTTGTCAGTTAGATCCTCAACAATGGAATCCATTTACGGATTCCCTAGCTAACTATGGCTTTGTGGAAGATGTCTTTTTCAATTGTGGTCCAAGGGAGCCCTTACAATTACCTCCTAGCATTAGCCCTAGACTACTTTGGGGTCTTCTTGCTAACACATCATACTTTGGCTAGCAATGGTTAGTTTGGGTTATGAGTCAGGTAGCAAGTGAGCACCTTCCTACTCTTTCATGGATGCATTAGGATTGTGTATCATTATATTCATCGAACACCCCTTGCTATTTATGCAGGGGTTAGATAATAACCTGAAGCACTTAGTGTAGGGCCTAAGAAGCCTAATCCTTGGTTAGTTTTGTGCTTTAGTAGAGTAATATGAGGACCAAGGGATTTTTTTAGCAATACACAATGCTGAATTGGCAATTATTTCATAGGCTAAGCGGGCCGATTTTGTTGGTTGTGAAATGTTTTATCTCTTTAGGCCAAGAGGGCCACATGTCTATTTGGTGTAGATACATTTAATGGTTTTTTGTTTTAATGATTGCATTACGTAAGTTGATAAAGTTCCTAGAGGGAGCCTTTGCTGGGGAGAAGCTTCTTATGGCCATTCTAGGTGGTCTTGTCACCTTTTCGAGCTTTTCCCTTAAGCTAATAGTCTTATATGTGTATATGGGGGTTACTTTCTTTTTGTTTGTGGGGATCGACAATCAAAGCATGAAGTCCTAGGGTTTGGTTAGGTATATCCGGGGGAGATTTGATTAGTTTTCTACCTCTTGTGGACATTTTCAGGCCTTAAAAACCTATGATAGAGGGTAGTCATTGTGACCCTATCCTTCATGCTTGCTAGGCAACTATCCTAGGAGTCCTTGTTCGTGTGAGATAGCTAGAGAAGCCTATCAACGTATTAAAAAAGAGTAATTTTTAAACTTATCTCAAGATAAAAATTACAAAGGTGTATAAAAAGGGGTTCTAACCCCTCAATAAGAAAAGGAAAAGAAAAAAGAAGAAAATTTCTACAAGCAGTTGGTTATCGCCTTGCAGAGGCATGGTAGGTTCCTAGGGATGAGTCAGACAATGCCTTGTCTTCCTAGGGGTAGCAGCTAGCCAAAAAGAAAAGAAAGGAAGGTTGGAGAAAAAACAAAAGTGAGCAAAAGAAAAGGATTAAGTGTCGTCTTGTGGAGGGGAGCTACAATCTCTACCCCGAGACCTACGGACCGCTTATTGATCAAGCATTTCAAGCCGAGCGGCCATGTCTACCTCTCACATAGCCGACGCGCCATGCCTACCTTACGACTGTAGTGAGCTTACCTTGATACCCGATCAAGTACCCTCCTCTCTCTTGCACATCGGTAGCTCCACGATCCTTGTGGCAAGCTCAAGCAACCTCAATCCCTCTCCCATGATCTCCATCCTCCATAGCCACGCACGCAAGAGAAGAGAAGAGAAGATGGTGAAGAGCTTCACCCTTTTGATCCCTCACTCCCACACACTCATTCCCTCACACTCTCACACTCCCTCTCTCAAGAGCACACACAAGCAAGAAGAAGAGAAGAAGAGAAGAAGAAGAGAGCCACTTTTTGCCACACACAAGAATGAGCTTCTCATTCACTTTTAAACTTTATATACATGCCCTCCCTTTTTTGGGCGGTCATCCCCTTTTTTACAAGGCCGGCCATTGGCCTAAGCCCATTTCTCATTTCTCATCATTCTAATTTATCCTATTCCCAACTAATGCATACAATTTGCACAAGAGCGAGCCTGGCACTCTTTTACAAGGATTCAGGAGCGCTTCCACACTTAATGGTGCACCTTTTACTCTTTTGCTATCTCGGGGCGACACTGAGACTTTTCGGGGGTCGTGCCTGAACATTTAAATTTTCAGGGTGCCTTTTCCTTATTTTATCCTGCGCCTTTTTTGCTATTTCCTTTTTTTCCATTTTCCCGCTCCTCTGTGCTGTGGTAAACACGGTAAACATTACCCCCTCCTAGCCAAGTGTCAGTCCCATGGCACTGCAGTGGGAAGTAGTGGGATAATTGGGTCACTGCTAAGTGGAACTGGTGGGTAGATGATGCAGATTCAAAGGTGAGGGTGTGAATGAGAGGTGATGGAGTTGAATGACAATGACAAGAGAGATTCCGGTGTGCTTTAGGCCTCATGAAGATGCTCGGCATTTCTCACACAGTTGTGGCTTCCATTTGGCACAGCTGATAGGTTATCTAGTTGGCTAGTGAAGAATATGTAGCCGGTCGTCCCTCGAGCATCAGAAACGCTTGATCAATAAGCAGTCCCTTAAGATGATGGTATTGAAGGGATTTATTCTGGAGGAACCCCCTGAAGTCTGCTTTGACAAAGATATTTTCGTCTTCGTATTGAAGATCTGTGTCTTTGATTTGAAGATCTTTGTCTTTGATTTCAAGATCTTCAGTGCTGCGTTGAAGATCTTTACCCTTGCATTGAAAATCTTCAGGCTTGTGGAATCGATAAGTGATCTGTAGATCTTGAGGCGTTAGGCATGCATCTTTGGAAGATGAGGTTCCAAGATCTATGCCAATGGAAGATCTATTATTGAGTACTCCTTTTGCTCGATCTAGTTCAATCATGGTAGTCATCAATAGGCAGATGGTTGGCGATATGAAGCATATTGGTCCGTCCAATCCAATGCGGAAAAGCTCCTGAAACAGCAACAATGGTGTCATGTCTGGCACATGGGAAAAGTTTTGGTCATTAAAGGATGCCGTGGGTGATCTTCTTCAGCTGAGTAGCTGGTTCTTGAAACTCGAACATAACCTGCAAGAAAAGTTGTGCACTCCCTAAGGGGTGTGTCTGTCTCTCCGTGTAGTGTGTGGTGCCCGTGGCAGTGGAATTGGGAGATGGGTCTAACCTTGGGCAAGCCCTTGGTAATGTCCCACACTTGAGGACCCAGTTCATGTATGGTTGGAGGTGCAGTGCAAGTCTTAGGGTGACAGGTCTGAAAGTCCTGCCCTTGATGCGCTCTAAGTGTGAAGTGGGGAAGGGGTTTGGGAGAACCCTAGGTGTAGTGACTGTGGTGCACAACAAGGCGAAGGGAAGTTGCAAGCGGATCATGTAAACTCCTCTCTCTCTTATCTTTGCTTAGTAGTAGATTCATCCCTTGGCTTTGCTATTCTTTGCTATTGTGTCTTCTTTCCAGTTCACCTTTTCTTTTGTTGCCTTGTGGCTTTTTTCTTTTCTTTTCTTTTCTCTCTTTTTTTTTTTTTTGAAGAGGCTCTACATAGATGCATGTGATACAAGGGCATAACGGGAGTTTAATCCTTGTCATCCGAATGGCGGGTAGGGGATTGTGGAGGGTGAGGGGCTTTGTTAAGGAATCTGCGACTCAGCAAGTAGCCCTTGAGATCGAGGCAGGTTTTGAGAGTGGTGGTGGAAAGGAAAGGGTGGTTGCACTGTGTAAATTTACTATCGCTCATATCCTCAAGCAGTGCAATACAGAAGGATGGCAAAAGAGTAGCGCGCATCATGAGGTGAGTCATGGTGCTGCTATCTATGGCATTGGGGTCAAAGTAAAGGGGTGGGAGGTGGCGTTCTTGAGGTGCACACTCTTGGTGGATTAGGACCCTAATTAGTCTAAGATAATTACAAGTTGTTATGAAGGCGAGGTCAGAACAGGATGTGAACTCACTAAGGAATCTATCTACGGAACTGTACAAATTAGGGAGGGTAAATACAAGGCCATCCTTATAGGAGGTGCTATTGGCGTATAGACGATAGGGAAGTCGAACATGCTATGGATGGACGGATTAAAATCCACGCCTACCCTTCGAGGATACAACATGAAAGTGCAGTCGTTTCTCTTAGAAGGGAGGGTGTTACAAAACGCCATCCAAGTGTCAAGGTTGATATCAAAAATGCATCTTCTCCAGGTGGGTTGGCAATTATAGCCCTCCACCGATCTAGGCACCTGGAGGACTTTATCATGCCAAAATTCGCGGTCCTTGACTCCCCAAGCAGTTGGGTTGGCCTCTCGCTCCGCTAGCCACTTGTCCTTGAGCCTTGCACCCATAGCGATTACATCGTTTACAAGTTCAATGGGCATTACTCTATTTAGTGTAGTGGGAAGCTCAAAGCTCAAGTCAAAGGGGTTGCGGGCACATTCTTGCTATTCCCAGATGATCAGCTCTGCATGGAATCCAGTGGGGAGGTCCTCAGGGCACGGTGGGAGAGGGGCAGGTTGTCTTGGGACAGGTCTAATGTTCAGCTTCTTCCTTGCCTTCTCCACCATTTCTCTTCTGCGCTTAGCCAGGGCTGCTTTCCCCTCAGCAGATGTGTCAGTGGGTTGCATTTCATCTTGTCGTGGAGGCGGGGGTGGTGGGACGTAGTCCTCCTCCTGAGATCCCAGATCAAACTTTGGTTCACCCCCTTCTGCTTGCACATCTTCTTGCGCCTTCTCTTCTGGGAAGCCAAGTTCGTTGATTTCTTGCACCGTCAGGCCTACCTGTGTAAGGTATTTTCTTTGCTCCTCTAGGCTCTGCGGCGGGCCTCTTAGTTGCAGTGGTACATGCAGGCCTGCTGTTAGGGCTCTATGTGCAATGGCTAGCTTCTTCTGCAGAGCTGATCATTGGCCTCGTTTTCTTCTGTTTTGGTGGAGTGAAGTAGTGTGTTGAGGAAGGTGTGCTGCTGGGCTATCATAGAGAGCTGGGCAACCTCTGCCTAATTCTCAGCCAACACTCTATCCCCTTCTACTTTGGCCAGTCGGCATGCCAGGTCTCGTACCCTTCTTTTGTTGTGGTCTGCCCATTCCTTTGCTCTCTTCTCCATGTCTTCCAGGCTCTCCCCCTGATGGAGGGTCATAGCCATGAGTCGTTGCTCTTGGTCTTCGAGCTCGCGGCCTCTGCGGGACTGCTCCTGGTGTTCATTGGCAATCTGCGCATTGAGCTGATCTAGCTTCACTTGCATTCTTCGCACCTGCTCTCCTCTTAGCTGGTCTAGCTCTGCAGTCTCCTGTTTGATCTTCTCAAGCTAGTTTTGTGCCTCCAGGTTGACTGCAGTGAGATGGTCGTTCTTGCGCCGGTGAGCAGTGGTCTCCTTCTCTCTGTTGAGGCAATCCATTAGGATTTTTCTTCTTCGCTCCCAGGCAGCATCACGTTTCTTTAGGGCTTTTGCTTCTTCTGCATCTCTATTGATGGCTTCCTCCTTTAGCACATTAATCTCCCTTTGGTATTCTGCTATCTGTTTAGTTTTCTCCAGCTGAAGAGTCGCTTTTGATTCCTGCTTTGTTGCCAACTCTTCCATGGTAGTTCTCTTTTCTTCCTTGGCCTTTTCTAGCTGTGAGAGCAGCTCTTTAACGTATTCGTCGTATTGGCCTGTTGGAGGTGGGGGATGGGACATGGTAGCGGCGGTGATAGTGGCTTCTGTTTTCTGTCTTTTAAGCTCTGGCCTTGGCTCCACATCAGCCGTGGCTGCCCTCTTCACTCCTGACACTGGGGTGGCCATGCGCGCTTCTCTTGCCAACTCCCTTTCCACCAGGAACTGCAGCCATGTGGCCATATTTCTCTCATCGACCTTTGGAAAAGTTCGTGAGGCGGGGATGGTTTTTATGGAAGCAGCTGGGCTAGTTGGCACAAAAGTGGTAGGGACAGACATGATGGCCTCCTTGCCCTTGCCCTCTGCGGACCGGCGGCGGGATGGGATCTAGCACGTTCAAGCTTGTGTTCGAGTTCTCATCCTCCTGGGGTAGGGTTTGCTTTCTTTGCCGTTGTTGTTGCTCCACAGATAGGCAAATTGCAAGTTCCACATCTTCTTGTTCCTTCTTCCTCAAGGCTTCTTCCTCCTCCTCAGCCCTTCTTTTCCTCTCCTCTTCAGCCTTCCTAGACTCCTATCCATTCTTTGTGCATCCTCTTTTTCTTTCATTTTCCTCTCTGCTTCCTGGACTCTTGACACTCTTTGCACTTTCTGCAGTTCTTCTTTCTCTTTCTTCCTCCTTTCTTCTTCCCTTTGCTGTTGGAAGCGCTTAGTGCGCTGCTCTCTTTGCTACTGTTGGTGCTGTTCCTCTTGCTTTTCTTCTTCATCGCTACTCTCATCAGTTTCTGTTTCCTCATCAGAGCCAGAGGATTCTTCATAGTGTGGTGAGGGTGGCGGTCTCTCCTACTCCTCCTTTGATGCTCCTGCATCCTTTATCGCTTCTTCAATGAGGGCGGTTAGTACACCTCCATATCCAACGAATGATGCCTTGGAGGCGGCTTTCTTCCTGTCTTTTGCTGTTGGGGATTCACCTCCAGCAGGTTGGCTTCCCAAATCCAATGCTACGGCGGTCTTCTTGATTGTGTGTCATACATACTCATTCTAGTCGACCTCTTCTGGTGCATTGGCCACGAGGCTTTCAAGCATAGGCACATTTATTCTGCCCATATAGGCAGTATATCGATGGCTGGAGAAGAGGGTGTGCATGACTTTAGCACGCATGCGGATTTCGTCATCAGGGATGTCCTGGATGTTGACTCCGTCGCACCTGGTTCCTGTCCATTTTTAGCATGGCGAAGACGTCCCTTTTTGGTCTCTTTACGGCCCTTGATTCCAAGCCCAGTGCCTTTTCTACTAGTTCCTTGCTTAAGGGCACCCTGACTTGCCTAGCAGCGTCCCCCCTTCCCATAGTCATTGTGGCACTCTTGGAGGCTGAGTCGAAAGTTCGTAAGAACTCAAAACACCTTGCATGATCCACCCTTTGCTCCGGCTTCTCCACATACTTGGTCATTTTGCACTTTTCTATGACCTGCTTAGCTACTTTCTCCGTTTCCACGACCCTGGATAGGTTGTGGATAGTTCGAAAATTCAGCCGTCCATAAGCTTGAATTTCCAGATTCAGCATGTATTTTTACTTTTATTCTTCCGTAAAGGGAAGCTTATGGGCGCGGTCGTGATGAGACATCTTGGGTTCCTGCCCAGCAAAAATACTTTTCATTAATCACAAGTGGGAAGGGAAAACATGGCTAAATGAAGCTAAGCATGAAAATTACGCAAACAGGCATGCAAAGAACTTGAACAATTTTGCTCACTAATTTTTATTTTGATCACTACTAAGTTCAACCTTTCAACAATTATTTATGCTTTCTTAGCCTTATTCCTCCCCCTCGGAAAGATGAAAATCCTTCCTAGGATTGAACGAAGTGGTGAGGATATCAAAGGTGATTGTGATGGGGTGTTCCGGCCAATAGCCACTCATAAAATGCAGGGTTGTACTCAAGTTGAGCGTGACGATTGAGTTCACAGGGTTGTACAGAAACTTGGGAGATATAGGTCAAGACATCATGAAAAATATCTCTGGTATTAAGGCCGCTTGCAACGTGCAGTTCTTCTTCCGTAAGGAATTGGTCAATGTAAGGATGGACTAGGACCTGGTCATCTAAGTGTTGGTTCCAGGTAATGGCCAAAACTCTAAATGAAAGAGGTGCCACATAAGTAGGATCGTACTCAATGGTCTTGATTGCCCTCCTTTGTTCAGCATTTGTCATGATACGATAGCCTTTCTTTTCCCATTCTGCAAAGTGAACCACTGCTGTAAGAACGAGGAAGTTGAGCTTGCAAGTTGTGTGAGCTCATGTAATTCTTGTTCAAAAGCAGAACGAGGAGGCTTACAGTATGAGGTGATTAGTCGCCTGAGAACAGCTTGCTCCTTTGAGATTTCTTTATTTGCTATTAGTTCAGTAGCAATCTTGGGGAATTTGACGGTCATAAACTCGTACTCCTCCCAAGTGCATGGTAATGCACGAACATCGGAAGCAAGGGGTTCATCAAGAAGATCTAGGTCCAACCACTCATAACTCCTCGCAAATGTGGTGAAGGTGTGGTATAACACCTTAATACAGGTCACAAGGTCATCTCTCGAAGTTTCAGCAAGGTCTTTAGCCAAGGAAAGGAAAGAGCACACCACATAGGAAGGCCTAAGACCTGCTGGTGGTGATGGTGCAATTGAGCTGGATAGCAGTGACTCCATTGTTGGTGTCACGGGTGTGGCTTTGTGCTCCACAGCACTTTGAAGTGCTGTAGGAAGCTTTGGTGGCATGGAAGTTGTGTTGGATTCTGAGTGCATAGTCACGAAAGTATTCAACTCTTTCGAGTGAGGTAAGCTTGAGGCTTTTAGCGATTGCTTGGGTCAATAAATCAGCTGGGACTTATGAGTCACAGCCGGCAGTGGTTTGCTAACTATGGCCCAGGCGCTATGTTTGGAAGCCTCTCTCACTGGAGTGAGGTTGCTTGGAGATGAGCCTTTAGACTTGCCCTTCTTAGGCACCCAAATCCAGGGGTTGCCTTCATAGTAGCCTTGTGCTCGCAAGATATCCTTGGGGATCCATCGCGGAGTGGTTGTGTGCCTACGTGGATAGCATCCAAATTGCCTCTTAGGCCGTGATGCCTCATTGTTTTGGCATTTAGAAGCACGTTTGGATGGTTTACCCTGAGGTGGTCTTTGCCGCTTTGGCACCCATATAAGCTTAGACTCCTTGGCCTTGTGAGCACTCTTGGTGGGTCTGGGTCTAGGGTCTAGAGCTTGGCGTGAGACTTTAGTATCCTTTTGTGTAGACTGGAGCGTAAGTGGGGTCGTAGCGATTTCTATTGGTGGTTTCACACTATTGAAAGGGTCAGAACAGCCCTTGCCAAAAGTCGTCACTATGCGCACATTGCCTATAGCAAGATGGATGCGATCTAGATTATAGTCCACATTACAATTCGTCTGCTTCTTAAAAGTACGACCTAATAGTGACATACTACCGGCCCCTTTTGTGTTAGGCAACACGTGAAGGAAGCTGGTATACATTCATACTCGATAGAAATGACCACTTTGTACTTCCCTAAGAGGTGTAAGCATTGCCCCCAAATGGGGTGAGTTTGGCGTTGGTGGGCTGCAGTTTAGGTTAACCAATGTGTGTCCAATGGTCATGCGTGAAGATATTGTAATCGGCACCTTCGTCAATCAAAGCATCAAAAGAATAGGTCTTTTTCGCAGTGACACTGATTCGTAAGTAGGCGGGTATCACTGCTTCTTCATCTTGATCTGTTATTTCCGTAATAGTAGCCACCCAGACGTTGACAGGGGCTTCTAACATAGGTGGCTCATGCAACGGGTGGGAAGGAAGATAGTATTTTTTAATGCGGCTGCCATTGAAAAAGCCGATTCCTTCGTCTTCGAGCGTCTCTAATTCAACGTTGCCCATTCGACTAATTGCGCGTACTCAGAAAGGTCCCAGTCCACGGAATTTCATTTTCTGTTTGTGACCCTTCACAGAGTATAGCAGAACGAGATCCCCCTGATCAAAGTTGCGTTGTTTGACATGCTTGTCAAACCACATTTTCCTTCGTACTTTCTCACAAATCAGCGCATGGGTGGCCAAGAGCCGGGTTTCTGTGAGATATTCTAGCTCTACCAAGTGATTTGTCCAAGCGTCTCATCCCTCCCAGTGCTCCTGCATTGCTATCCTTAAGCTAGGGACAAAAAAACTCTAAGGTCAGAATGGCCTCCGTTCCATAAGTCAGCCTAAAGGGCGTCTAGCCTGTAGCCGTTTTATAAGCCGTACGATAGGCCCACAAGGCCACCATTAACTTGTTGTCCCAGTCACTCTGAGATGTAGATACCACTTTTGTGAGTACATTGACTAGGATTTTATTGGTGGATTCCGCTTGTTCGTTAGCCTGAGGGTAATAGGGTGAGGATTTTCTGTGAATGATTAGAAAAGTAGAGAGCAAATGCGATATCACCTCATTAACGAAGTGTGTGCCCTAATCACTGACTAATTCTATTAGGCACCCAAACCGTGAAATGACCTGCTTCCACAAGAACTTTGCAGTGATTCTAGCGTCGTTCTTCCTTGTAGCTATTGCCTCTGCCCACTTTGTTAGGTAATCAGTTGCAACTATGATGTAGTGAGCCTGAGAGTACTGTGCGGAAGGACTATAGGTCCAATGAAGTCGATGCCCCATTTTTCAAAGGGTTGTTGGGCTATGACCAGGGTCAACTCCATTTTATCTTTGCGCACGGGCACCTTGGTTCTTTGGCATTCGTCGTAGTGCTTCACAAATTTAACAGCATCATGGAATAGGGTGGGCCACCATAGTTGGGATTGCAGCACCTTTCGGGCTGTTGTATGCCCACTAAAGTGTCCTCCAGCGATTCCGTCGTGTGCTTCTTTCAATGCATCGTGCATCTCGTGCTCACACACACATCTACGCAACAAACCATCTTGTCCTAACCTATAGAGTTGGCCAGCTATCAATTGGTATGGTTAGATTTTCAAAATACGTCTCCTCAGCCTGGCCCTCTCAATTGGTCTCTCAGGTAATCCATTCTCCAGCACAACCTGAACTACATCATCAGCCCAATATGGCATCAGATCAGCTTTAAACAATTCGGTCTCACTAGACAGGTTAAAGAGATGAGCATCCAGTAACTCGTCAGATATGCCTTGTCCAGCGGCTTCTCTTGTGGGTATGCGAGACATATGGTCAGCCATGTAATGCTGCTTTCCTTTGCATACAACCACAGATAAGTCAAATTCCAATAGGAGAACTAACCATCTAGCTATGCGTCCTGTAGCGTAAGGCTTGTTCACAAGATAGAGCAAGGCTTGATGGCCAACAAAGAAGACAAAGGGAGTGGCCAACAGATAATGTCTAAATTTCTTCACAGCAAATACCATGGCCAACCCCTCCCTTTCGGTGGTGGAATAATTCATCTCAATTTCTGTAAGCTGCCTGCTCTGCTGGCAAAACTCATAGGATAGTCTAAGTTGTGTTCACTAGGCTGGCATAACACAGCCCCAATAGCAAACTTAAAGGCGTCTATGTGCACATGAAACGTTATGTTCCAGTCTGGGGCTCGCAAGATTGGTGCAGTGGTAAGAGCCTTCTTCAACTCTTCATATGCGTGATGGCATTCCTCCGTCCATTCGAACACGATCAACAGCTTGTACAATTGTCTCACAATCAGTGCGTAATTTAGTACAAAGCGGCGATAGTACCCAGTATGTCCTAAAAAACACTGAAATCCCTTGTAGTTATTGGGTGGCAGAAGGTCTCCAATGACTTTGACTTTTGAAAAGTCCATGGCGATGCCGTTCTTTGACACCACGTGCCCTAGGATACATCCATGTTTCACCCAGAACTGGCACTTCAAGGGGTTCAACGAGAGGTTGTATAACCGACACCATTCAAAGACAGCTCTCAATTTCTCTAAGTGTTCGGTCCAACTAGAGTGTACACATAAGTCGTCTACAAATACCTCTAGTTCACGCCTAAGCATATCTTTGAAGATAGTGCACATTAAGCGTTGGAAAGGCGCGGGTGCATTCATTAGCCCAAAGGGCATGACAATGAAGGTGAATACACCCCATTCCATGGCGAAGACAATCTTGTGCCTGTCATCAGGGTGCACTTGCACTTGATTGTAGCCCGAGAAGCCGTCCAGAAAACTGTAGGGCTCTTTACCTGCTACCCTCTCAAGCATGTGCTCGGTGTATGGTAAAGGGTAGTTATCCCTCTTCGTAGCGGCATTAACTTTCTGGAGCCCCAAGAGGAACACCAAGAAAAAGGGAATTCTCTTGCAAGAAAATATATCTTGTAACATCAACAAGCTTTTTTATTATGTTTTATATGATCACAATGAAGAAAGAACACCAGGCACAACAAATATTCATGCAGCATCATGTAGATCTCCCATGGATTTGATAGAATCAACCATATTCTTCAATATCTTCATAAAATCCATCAATAGAACCAAGAAAGCAAAGGAATACACCATCGTTGAATGGAAATATATCACATAGTATTCATCTTCAATATCTTCATAGTCTTCTCTCTCAATCTCTCACATACAATCACTATGTTTTAGTAGATTTGGCTATCTCTGACTCTCTATCTCTCTCTCCATCAATAATACATCATATCCTCACTACAATCTCTCAAAAATCACTCTCAATAATCCTTCTTAGGTCGTGGATATCCCTCCCAAGAGGTATGTCTGATATGAAGAGTCACCAGAGCCACTACAGTGTCTTTTCATAGCTCACTACTGTCACTTCACTCCAGTCTTCACTTGAGTCTTCAGCAGCTACTTATTTCACTTCTTTCAGCTCTTTTGCACTTGTATTCACCTCTTCCCAAGGCTAGAAAACTTTCCCAAGCTACACTCTCATCCATCAGAACACATACAGAAGCATACAGAACAGTCACAGTACAGTACCAGAACAGCTACAGTACAGAGACAGTACAGAGACAGAAGCTCTACAGAAGAACTATAGAAGGTTACAGAAGGTCATCAAAACCACATAACTCATACTCAAACCATTCCAAACTCTCAAAAACTATTCAATAAGCTTTCACAAGATCTCAATCTTCATCAATCATCAATCCATCCCTCCTTACAGAAGACAATCAGAACAAAAGAGAACAAAACAAAAGCTATACAGAAGGTATACATAACCAATCAGAACCTATCAGAACATCACAGAACCTCATATCTCCACTGATAAACATCATGAACTTCCAAAACAATATCAATATCATCCAAAACACTCTCAAATCACTTCCAAACCAATCAATTATCTCATAAAATCAACCATTCATCTCTCAAAAACAACAAAAATCAGCCAAAAACAAGTCATTTCAACACTCAACATATCCCCACACTTAATAAGGAAGCGTCCTCGCGACCCAGGAAAAAGGGAATACAAGTTTATTCAAAAAGCTCAACTTTGATCTTCAATATCTCTTCAAAAACAATCCATCCAACCACGACCCCAACTTATAACCTGTATCTAATATAAAAATACAACGAAAGGAAAACCCTTTATACATTAACACTTCTTATCAAACTGAAAATCACAACAAACTTGTAAAGGATATAAGAGGTTTCTTCTTTTTCTTCTTCATCATTATCTTCAACTCTCCAACCACGACCCCATCACCACAATTCTCCAAAATTGTAGCTCGCACGAAAACCAATCCAATAGGAAACCACCACGTTCTTTTTACATAAATTAACCCAAAACACAAACACTACACACAACACAACCATCTGAATGACTCCTCCAAAAAAGAGAGATTTTCATTAAAAATCATCCACCATACATTGGAAAAGGTATCAATGAAGATGATCCCTCTTGAAAGATTGGTGATTTCGAAAACGATCCATAGACAAGGATTCATCTACAAATGTTTTGGGAGGATTCTGAAAAAACTGAAGACAGCACATCCTTTCCAACAGGACAAGGTATCTGCTAGGCAAACAAAGGGCATGAAAATACAATATATCCAGCTGCTGGGAATCAATGCTCACATTGACATTCATGCACAACTTTGGAATAGGCTTGGAATCATTATGAGAATGCCTATGCATATACGCTAGGTACCAAGCAAAATGAGAAGTTAATCTCACTGAAGGATCTGCAGACTGTGAATACTGCTGAGCAAAATGAATATAGTTCTGGTATGCTTGACTGGCAGCTGTCCATTCTCCTGGGATTACTGGCCAATTTATCTGAGGTCCTGTAAGGGAATCATTGGAGCTCCATCCCCTTCTTCGGGAAATCTGATGATCAAACCCGTCATAGTCACTAACCAACTGAGGTGGTTGAGATATAGAAGTGTTAGGAGAGGGAAGTGGAATAAGGAAAAGGGGATGAAGTGAGGGATAGGCAAAATCATAAAAGGAAGAATTATTTAAAGAAGGTGTAGCTGAAATTTGTAGGGAATCAGTAAGGAAGGGTGTTAACTGATAAATAGGAAAGGTGGAAGGTACATGAATGGATGGAGAAGGATATGGTGGAGAAGGGAAAAATACTCTATCCTCAATAAAGGAGCAGTATGTAAAAATGGGAATTTGAGGAAAAGATTGAGGTTGGAAAAGAAGGGGTAAAATGGTTGTGGAATTAGATTGACAAAGGGAAAGATATATATCATATCGATGAGCCATTTGTTGGTAATACAGGAGGGTAGGAACAGAAGGTCCTAAGAGAGATCTTCTATGATAGAGGCATCAAAAAAGGTAGAATCAAACGGATTATGTTTTGAAAGATAAGCTAAGAGATCCACCCTCAGTTGATTTGTACTCTGGGCATAGGTAGGGGCTGTGTTCTGTCTTGGATTCAGGACCACAAAATCAATCATAGTATGCCAGGAATTATCAGGACAATTAATCACTTTGGAGAAGTAACTCTGGAACATATCAGCTATTCGCAACTCCAAATGGTTGACATACAAAACAGCTTGTAGAACCACATCTCCCACATACCATGCCATATCCACCTCATCTGGAATTAACAAGTCTCCTCGCAAATACATGTAGGACATCAACATGGTATCTGTCGTGATAGAATCTTCAAACACCATCCTTACCACCTCTGTCAGCAACTCAGTAGACCAAGCCCCACTCCATCCATCCTCTGGAAGAGGTAAATCCATCGTGGAAAGCTTCATGTAGAAGGCCAACTTCTGTAATTGGTAGTGGACAAAGAAAGAATGGTCTGGTGGAACATATTTCTAAAACTGCTCAAATGTAGACCATAACAAGTCCATTCTGGACTGCAATCTTTCCACTTTATCTTGGAAGAGAGGACACAAGGTAGCTTGTCTTTGAAGAGCAGCCAAGTCCTGATGTGAGAGAGAAGGGATCAAGGGAACATTAGGGCTTGGAGGAACAGACCGTGACTTTGCCAGTTGATCTTGCAACTGCTTGATTTGGGAAGCTTGTGATTCCACTGTGTCATTAGCAGTCTGTAAGGCTGAAAGTTTGTCATCTAAAAGAGTTTGGAACTCTTGTGCTTCTCTAGACATCCTCTCCTTCTCCTCTGAAAGGCGAGTAACCTTTGATTGAGCCTCAGTTAATTGAATCTTAAAAGAAGAGATCTCATCTCGTTGGGTTGCAACCAGTTGGGTTTGTTGCTCCATTTGCTTAAACAAATCTGCTAGGGTATCCTTAGCAGAGGCTAACTCGGATGTTGCCTTATGCAATTGGTCCTTAGACTGCATCAGCTCTTCATAAAAGGAAGCGTACAGCTGTTGAACACAGGCTGTCAGTCTCACTAACAATTCAATGGAACTCTGAATGTCTTTACAGAGGAAAGGAATTGCATCTCCCGAAACTTGACTGTTCAGTGAGGGAACTGATATGTCCAACGAACCTTCTCGATGTGCTCTGAACAGGTTATTACATGTAAGATACCCAGGGAGATCACTGCCAGAGGTAGCAGGAATGGGCACTGAAGGAAGAGCTGAAAGAGCTTTATCCACTACCTGCTTCAAGCGTTTGCGCTGTATGTCCAGGGGAGGCAGAGAATCATCATCCTCTATATCAATGGGTTCTGACTCATCTGAAGGTGGAGGAAGAGGTACTGGATCTGATCGAGGAGGTGGAGGCACACTCTTCTGTAAACCTGAGTAGGTCAAGAAGGCAGACAAATACGAGCCATAGGTGACATTGGTAACATTACCCCTGGTGACTTTGACAAAATGTTGATCCATCTTAGTGAGTAGGTAAGTGCTCCAGTCAATAGCGACTCCTTTCAACACCATCCTTGAAGCTGTGAAAAGCTCTTTGGACAAGTATTGGGATGGCGTTTTTGCAGGCATAAACCTGTCCTGGAGAAACTGACAGACCATCTTCCACACAGGATCAATGATCATGGAAAAGGAAACTCCTGAAGAGTTGATCACCTTCTTAACATCCCGCATTTCCCTTGTCTGCTTTTGTAATAGCGTCAAAATCTCGTCATTAGAAAAAAGCTGGCGAGTGGTAACAAAGGATTCACCTTTGGAGGGAAGAGACAGAGCCTTCCCTAGGCCTCAAGGTGTCAAAGTCATAGAAATACCCTGGATCAGTCCCGACTTCTTGTTGTAGGAGGCCAAAAACTCGTCACACAACGATGGATCCTCTGGAAGCAATGGAAAGGAGGTAGCCACAAAAGCAGCGAGTCTCGCCTTCGTGAGAGGCTCAAAAGTGAGTAGGGAAGAGTAATCCCTACTAACTAGTGGGACATACTGGATAGGGGGAGGAGCGTGAGAAGGCGCCATTCAGATGGTTACACACACACACCACAAACACAGACAATCAAGGAGAATGCCTACAAAGCAACAGACAAAAAACCAAGGATAAGAGAACAACCAAAACAAGAAAACGTGACTCGACCAACTATCCCTAAGCAAACCACAGCCTAGAAAAAATTCGACATGACCTTGAGACATATGCAATCGAAAGCTTCATGCTATGCATCATACAAACACCCAAATCCCCGTATCAGGCAAATAAAGAAAAAAAACTACAGACCATACCCTTAACCGGAACAAAGAAACTAAACCAAAACATCACCACAACCTACACACATCAAGACCACAACTTTGATAAACAGGTGTTTGACCATGGAAATAACTCCAAAGACTGCGCATACCCCTCCCACGAAACCGGGTTTATTAAAAACGGGAATTAAGTGCAGTGAGGGGGAATTAATTTAATGAAATGTTTATTTTAATAAATTATTAAGAAATGGGTGAATTTTTATTAAGTGATAAACCTTAACAAGAAAACGGTGGTTCCTTCTTAAAAATTTAATTACCAATTATTATGTTAAAGCGGTGCTTTAATTCGAATCCCGGACTTCGATACCCAGACTGGGTCTCTAAATGCAAGTTCATTGATTACAAATTAAGGTGATGTGGAGCACTTTTTTGCCAGCGTGTCCTCTTGTGACGGCTGGTTCTTTTTAATTAAAAAATATTAAAGTGCCTCTTTAGCGCACTTAGCGCGTGCTAAGTGAACGGCGGGTTTATTTTTATTATTTTTTTAAAAAATGGTGTGTTTAGCATGAATGCGCGTGCCATGGTGGTGTTTAGGTTTCATTTTTTTTTAGTATTTGTTGGTTTGTTTGTTTTTTTTGTTGGTTTTATTTTATTTTTGAATTAACCGTGGGTTTTGGGGTAGCTGAAAAAATAACAAATAAAAGGGAAAATACCTGGTAGTGGGTGTATGGAAATGCAAAGAATGCACTCTTCTCAATCCAGAAATATCTGGATTTTTTTTTTCTAGATGGTTAGTTGGTGTTTGGATGAAAAAGATTTTTTTAATTATGTTTTTTTTTATTTTTAAGGAATTTAGGTGTGAAATGAAATATTGTGACAGCTTAGAAAAATATTCCAAAAATAAGTAAAAATGTTAATGAAAGTATTAGGAATTTTTTGAAAATTAATTTGGAATTTTTTAGCATTTTTAATGAATTTTTTGGCATTTTGTTAGTATGTTTAAAAGAATTGTGAATTTTAAAATGGTTGGAATTTTTTTTTCTTGAAATTTACAAGGTATAAAAAAAGGCAATGTGTTGCAAAAATAGTAGGAATTTTGCTAGAATTTTTTTGGAATTTTTTCAGAATTTTAAGGGTTGTTTAATGGTTTTTTTTAAAATAAATTTCAATGGTTTTGTTTTTTTTTGTTGTTTTAAAGGTTGCGGGTGTTTGAATTAAAAAAGCTGGGAAAATACCCAGAAATAAGCTGCGTGGCAACTGCGTGGCAGCAACGGACGAACAAACTCCCGCACCCACGCACGATCAATCGCGAATAATCTCAAGCTCCCATGCGTACGTACACACCTACACGTGTGACGATGCCGCGAGGGTGTCGATGGGTGGGACGGGGGTGTATGGAAGGGGTGGGGTGAGCTGCTGCGGGTTTGCTGGGGGGAACAGGGTTGATGAAGGGGTTGTCTGGTGCGGGTGTGCCTGTGGGGGGGAACAAGAGCTTGGGGGGTTTAGTGGGTTATCTGCGGGGGAACAGGGGTAATGGAGGGGGTGTGGTGGGAGTTTGGAGTGCTTAGGTGGGGGAAGGGAATAGGTGTGACTTTGGGGGGGGAAAGGGGTTTTAAATAGGGTAATGGGGGGCGGGGGGGGGGGGGGGGGGGGGTGTGGTTAGGTGTGTAATGGGGGGGAAGGAGGGCTTACAGAGAGTAGGAGTGTGTATGTGTGATGGGGGGCTTGGGTAGGGGTTGAGGGTGTGTGCTTGGGTGGGGGTAGGTTGGAGTGTGTGTGTGGGGTAATGGGGGGGAAGGGGGGCTTAGAAGGGGGGTAGGGAGGGGGGGGGGGGGGGGGGGGTGGGAGGGGGTTTTTGGGACAGGGCACGTGGCAGCGAGGTGAAGGTGTGGAGGACAGGAGTGGGAGGCGGGCTTCACGGCGGGAAGCAGGGCGTCAGCGCGCAGAGGAGGTCCACGGCGGGGTCAACGGACGGCAGGGGCGTCCACACAGCGGGGAGGACGTAGAAGGCGGCACAGGGGCACAGTCGTCAACGGGCGACATCAGCGAGGAGGAGGCGGCGCCAGTCTGTGGGAACGCGGGGGCAGAGGGCAGGGCCGCGGCGGCGTGCAAGGAGGTCGACGGCGGAGAGGACAGGTGGCGCGTCAGAGGGCGCATGGGCTGGAGGGCGACGGCACGGCGGATAGGTGGGACACGGCGGCAGCAGGCGACCAGGGCACAGGGGCACGGGCATGACAGGGGGCTGTCGGCGGGCAAAGGGCGGGTGGCAGGCGGCCGAGCGCTGTCAAGGGCGGCCTGCACGGGGCGGCAGGCGGCACGAGTGGGCAGAGGGCGGGTGGTAGGCGCTGCAGCAAGGAGGAAGGAGAGGGAGGGAAAGGAAGGAAAGGAGAGGAGGGGGAGCAGAGGAGGAGCAGGGGAGGGGTAGGGAGGAGTACGCAGAGGAGGGGAGAGGTAGGGAGGGAGGCGGTTAGGGTGGGGAGGGGTCGAGAGAGGGGAGGGGGGATAGGGAAAGGTGGGGGTGGGGTAGGGGTAGGGTGGGGTGGGGTGGTGGGCAGGATAGGCTGGGGGTGGGAAGGGGCAATGGGCAGGAGGGGTAGGGTTTAGGGGTGCCCGGGGAAGGGTAGGGGTAGGGTGGGGTAGGGGAGCCCATAGGGGGGTTGCCCAAGGGGTGGGGTAGGGGGAGGGGGTGGAAAGGTTAGGTTAGGGAGGCTAGGGTAGGGGGCCAAAAAGGAGGCGTACCCCCGTCCCGCGCGTGTGCGCGGGGCGGGGTAAAAAAAATTTGCCATGACGGGATTGAAAGGGCGCCCGGATGCTAGGATGAGGCACGCGAACGCGACCGGGGCGCGTTAAGATGCGTAAAATCGAAAACGGGCACGTTCACGCACGGGACGGGGCGCACGAAAACACATAAAAATAAAGAAAAATTAATAACTCCCAATCTGATCGTCAAACCGAAATGGCATAAAAACAAAAAGTGGGCAGGACGGCAAGGGGAAGACAGGGAAAATATGCAACGGAGGTTCCGGGGGGGTGTAAAGGACGGTCACGTGCAAAAAACACAAAAAGCGGGTCCAAAAACGCAATTAAAAATTAATATCGAAAGATCCGTGCATCGGAACAAGGTGCAGGAAAAAGGAAAAATGTGCAAAAAGACACGCCCGACAATGCTATCACATCAAAACATAGTTATGACTAAGATAAGATGCGTTCACATGGAAAAGACCCAAAAAACAGACCCGAAAATGGGATCGAAAATTAATGTTGGACGAACCGTGCACCGAAATGACATGCAGTAAGAAGGAAACATGTCCGCAGGAAGGGGTGGCACATGGTTGTCATGTTAAAACACAGTTCCGGCTGAAGTAGGAGGGGTTCACGTGCAAAAAAACCAAAAATACACCCGAAAATACATTTAAAAATTAATAATTAAAAATCCAAAAGGTAAAAGAGGGTGGAGGAAAAAGAAAAAAGGTAGGGGAAGGCACAGGGGACACGGCTGTCAAATCAAATTGGATTTCCGATGCAAACAGGGCAGGTTCACATGGAAAAATGTCAAAAAGACGCACGAAAAAGTCTGGAAAAACCAGAAAATTAATATGGGACAAACCGTGCATCAAAATGACACGGAGTAAAAAGGAAAAATGTCAGGGGAAAAGTGGTTGTCAGGGCTATGACGTCAGATCACGTTTCCCAAGCAAGCAAAGCACGTTCATATGGAAAACCGGCTAATTTACGTAAAATGCTTTAAAAATTAATAACTCAAAAACCGTGCACTGGAACAGGGGTAGGAAAAAAGGAAAAATGGTCAGTTCAAAGGGAGGAACAGGGCTATAAGATTGGATGTGGATTTTGGTGAACGTAGGGTATGTTCTCATGAAAACACAGCAAAATAAGAGAATTAAGGAGAACTGCAAGGGAACAGCCCCAAGGGTGGGTGGAAAATGAACAAGTGGTTGGGAAGGGACCCCCATTAGGGTAACAGCAAGTCATGGCATAGATGCATTAGCAGGTTGAGGCAGATGCAGAAGGGTATGCAATATAGACGCGCAGGGACACGTCCCCACACTTAAGACCTTAACGGATAGGGTTAACCGAGCAACAGGGACCTAGAACCACACCACAGACCATCCATTAGCGTCCCCACACTTAAAACATGAACGTCACTGAGAAACAGAAGTTGTAGGGTTAGAAAAACTTGGCCCATGTTGTAGAGAATCAAGGTTGATTGTCGACGGCACGTCCGGTGTTGTTGTCGGCTGCTGGAGGTACCAAGGCATCTTCTCGACACACGTCCTTCATGGCAGGGACCACGCAACAGCACCCAGGGAGGTAGCTGATTGAAGGAATCGCAGGAAATTTGTCGATGATGATGGATATTGCACTCAACTCACAGTCACTCAAAGGGAATGAAAGAACAGTCACTCACCCCAGGACTAATATCACTCGAGGAAGAATGATTGAAACCCATATCTCGTACCCGGTTTAGAAATCGATAGGGGAAATGGTGCAGAGGGAGTATGCCAGGGTGCACAGTTGACAATGCATTAGTGTGTTCCACCCGTTTGTCATAAGTGCAAGGAGGAAGGCAAGGGAGCCTTACAGTGCAGTGTACATAACAAAGTGACGTGTCCTGTGATGACAGCAGAGACCCATCCCGTGGGTGCATAGGAAAACGGAAACATACCTGACTCCAAGTGTCGTAACGTCCCTCAATCTCACCTCTCGGTAATTGATTGAAGAAACTCCAGTCACACTCAGCCCACCCTCTGTCTCATGCTCTGTTGATAGATACAGGAGGGCAGCCATTTCCTGAAACCCAATGATGTAATCCTCACGGTCACTTGTGCAAAGGTTGTATGCCTTGTGCGCATTTGATGGTGCAACTGTGCATCCCGCCCTATGCCGGCATACGGTGCGAGAAGGAAGGCCAGGGAGCCTTATGGTGCAGTGCACAGAAACAAATTGTGCTTTGTGCATTGAGAGGCCCATCCCATGCGTGCAACACTCCATTCACACTACTCACCTCTCATTTGATTTGAAGGGAAAAGACTAGTCTCTCGGCCCACCCTCTGTCTCACTCGTTTGATAGTTACAGAGGGCAACCCATACTCACTTTCCCATCCGGTTAGGATGAAAGCTCGCGTCACTCGATTATTTGTCGATGAAGATCGCGTCGTCAGTTGTTCAAGAGGCGTACCCAGGGAGGTAGCCATCAAATCGAACGTTGTGTTGGATAGGAACATGGCATCTGCTAGAGGACAGTTAGACGCTCTACAGAGAGACCCAGGACACAGCGTACCAAGGGAGGCAGCTTCGGAATTGGATCCTGGGGATATCAATTAATGAATCCACTTTCTGGACTGCTGGGTGTTGCCATCTTTTCCACAGCCAGCTTCCCGCCCAAGGGTGTGTGCCACCTTTTCTTGGAGCGAGGCCTGCTATGACAGGGAATTGCTTCCTTTTCTCCCATAACAGATTTGTTTTTTTTTAATCTTTTTTTTCTTCTCTCTTTTTTTTCTTTGTTTGCCCCTATTCCCGAGGGTGTTTCCACCTTTTCTCGAAGAATAGGGCGGCATGACAGGGACCTAAGTCATTTTCTCCCATGACCGATATGTATATTTTTTTTCTTTTTTTTTTCTCTTCGAATTAAGCAAGGGAATGGTAGAAAGACCATGTATCAGAACCAACCTCGCCACTGTCGTTGGTGGAAAATAGAGGATAAGAGATCACGGCTGGAAGGTAGGGTTGAGGGGACAGAGGGTTGTGTCCACCTCATCAGGAGTGGCTGAAGAACGGCTATCAGAAGTAGCATCAT
This sequence comes from Lygodium microphyllum, assembly GCF_053477565.2. Taxonomy (NCBI): domain Eukaryota; kingdom Viridiplantae; phylum Streptophyta; class Polypodiopsida; order Schizaeales; family Lygodiaceae; genus Lygodium; species Lygodium microphyllum. The sequence continues at coordinate 141,084,227 of NC_141148.1, forward strand.
AAGAAGTACAGTGCCACGCCAACGAGGTAAAGGATCACGTGACCGTGATTTTCAAGATCCCCAAGGAGGGAAGTACTTCTTCAAGCGATATCCATTGATCAGAAAGGGATCATCAGAGGCATCAATGGTCTGCACTTGGACAGAGCCATTAGGGTTGACGGCAAGTACCTTATATGGGCCCATCCACCACTGTTGGAGCTTGCCAGGAAACTTGCCAAATCGTGAATCATAGGCTAGGATCAAATCACCTTCGTTGAACTCCTTGTGCTTGATGAAGCTGTCATGGTAAGCCTTACATCGAGCTTGCGTGGCTTCCATGCACTGTAGAGCCATCCTGCGAGTTTCGTCCAAACATTCCAGGTGCAGGAGACGGCATTGCAGTGAATCACCATCCCCCAAACGCTCTTTGATAGCCACTCTCAAAGAGGGTAATTCCAGTTCAACAAGGAAAACAGCTTCTGTACCATACACCAGCTGGAAGGATGTCTGTCCTGTTGCTGCTTTATGGGAGGTTCTGTACGTCCAGAGGGCCTCTGTAAGCCGATCATCCCAATCACGACGATGTGCGGCAATCGTTCTTGTCAGAATCGAGCTGAGGATGCGATTTGTGACTTCAACTTGTCCGTTGGCTCTGGGGTAATAAGGAGTGGACTTGCGATGGCGGATCTTATACAGCTCTGTTAACTCTTCCATGACTTTATTAAGGAAATGAGTACCTCTGTCACTTACCAGCTCTAGGGGACTACCAAAATGGGTGATGATATTCTCGTACATGAACAGGGCTACGCTGTTACCATCGTCTCGCTTTAGGGCTTTAGCTTCACACCACTTTGTGACATAATCCGTACATACGAGGATGTATCGGTTCTGCTTCCTTCTGGTGGGAGGATCGATCGGGCCTACAAAGTCGATGCCCCACTTCTCAAACGGCTTCAAGGAAAGAATAGGTTGCAGTGGCATGGCACTTGTCTTCGTGGGTTTCCCCATTCTCTGACAAGCATCACATCTTTTACAGTAATCATAGGCATCCTTATGATAGGTAGGCTACCAGTATCCTGGTAGCAGAGCCTTCCTGGCTGTAGCTTCTCCTGCAAAGTGGCCTCCACATGGCTCGTCATGGCAAGCCTTCAGAACAATCCCAATCTCATCTCCTGCAACACATCTTCTGAGCACTTCATCTTTTCCTTTCTTGTACAGTGCATCGCCTAACAAGGTGTAGGGGGATGATTCTAACATAAGCTTCTTCCTCTCCCGACTAGAAATACCAGGAGGATACTGTTGGGTTGCCAGCAGATTGGCAATGTCTACATACCAAGGGGTTACAATTTCTACCAGGAAGAGGGAAGCATTAGGGAGGTCTGGATCATCCTGCTCCTCGTCTGCAGTCTGTGGGATACGCGACAGATGATCAGCCAGAACATGGGAACGACCAGGTTTGGTAATTACCTCAAAGTCAAACTCCTAGAATAGAAGGAGCCATCTCATCATTCGTCCTTTCACATCTGCTTTGTTCATCAGGAAGGACAGGGCCTCGTGATCCACATAAAATTTAAAATGGGTAGATAGGAGGTAGTGGCGAAACTTCTCTAGGGCAAACACCATTGCCAAGCACTCCAACTCTGTCACTGTATAGTTCCGTTCCCTATCAGTGACTTTTCGGCTTGCATAATAGATGGGTTGATCCAGCTTCGAGGAGCCCTTCTGGCAGAGAACTGTGCCTAAGCCTTCAATTGAGGCATCAGTGTGTACATGGAACTCTTTCGTCCAATCAGGAGGTTGCAGAATGGGTGTCTCAATCAGACACTGCTTCAGAGTGTTGAAGGCTTTGTCACATTCTTCCATCCAAGTAAACTATGCATCTTTCCTCAGAAGCTTGTGCAAGGAGGTTGCCTTTGTTGCAAAATGAGCTATGAACCTTCTGTAGTAACCCACATGGCCTAGGAATCCCCTCAACTGTTTGAGGTTGGTGGGTGCTGTCAGAGCTGCGATCTTTTCGATCTTTGTAGGGTCTGTTGATATTCCTTGTGCAGAGACAATGTGGCCCAACAGAACTCCAGAAGAGACCCCAAAGATGCATTTGTCAGGGTTGAGGGAAATCCCATACTCCCGGCATCGGTCAAAGCATTGTTCCAGGTGTCTCCAGTGTTCACGGATCAAACTATAGACACAGAAGTCATCCAAATATACCTCAATAAAGTCATGCAGATGATTTTGAAATGCGGCCATCATGACTCACTGGAAAGTAGCAGGGGCATTGCAGAGCCCAAACGGCATCACTCGATAAGCGTAGGTCCCCCATTCTGTGGTGAAGGTTGTTTTGGACTGGTCTTCTTCTGCTTTTTGCACTTGGTTGTATCCACTGAATCCATCCAGAAGGGAATAAAGCTCATGTCCTGCCACTGTGTCCAACAGTTGGTCTGTGAAAGGAATCGGGAAGTGATCCTTCTTCGCCTTGGAATTCAACTTGCAGAAATCCACACATATACGAAGCTTGCCATTCTTCTTGGGTACCACCACAATGGGTAAGACCCATTCACTATTTGCCACTGGATAGATGAACTCGGCTTCTAGAAGCTTCAGCAGCTCTGCTTTTACCAATGTGGAATAATTCGGGTTCATTCACCTCTGTCGTTGCCGTACTGGCTTGGCATCAGGCTCCAAGTCAATATGATGCTGACATATTGTGGGATCAATCCCCTTTAGGTCTTTGTAAGACCACGCAAACACGTCCAAATTCTCTTTCAACAAGTTGTACAAGGTTGACAATTCATCTTCTGGTAGGCTGCTACCCACCTTCAAGTGGCGTTCAGTGCCATCTGCATCCACAAAAGTTAACTGCCTTTCACCTTCTACTTCACGGATGAAGGTCCCACGGACTGCTTCTGGGTACAGATCCGACTCCTTCAAGGGAGTGATGTCCTCTTCTAATGTCCCACTAGACCCAACTTCTTCTTTTGCTGGAGACTTAGGTTGCTCCTTGAGATGTTGGAATGGGATTAGAGCCGTTTCGGGTTTGGTTTCAAGATTAATTACCTCTTGGCTTGAAGACTCATCTTCTGATGACACATCCAGGAACGTCACATAACAGGGACCCTCTTATGCCTATTGGGTTTGTAGGACTGGTGCTTATTGGCACGGTGTATCATCATCATCTTTTCTTGGCAAGGATGGGTGAGGACGGCAAGAGCCACTACTGAAAGACGGCTTAGTCTTCTTAATCCATTTCTTATAAAGATTTTGCATATGAGAAGATCCATTTACCAGACCAAATGGTACCATCGCCATTCTGTCCCATAGCATGAGCTCGTCTGCTTCTGATGCTTTTGGACCTTCTTCCTCATATATATCCTCTTCGGTGGGATAGACTCTTCCGTCTCGCTTTCATAACCTTCTTCGTCCATATCATATCCATCCTATTCTATCTCTGTCTCTGTCTCTGCTTCTGTCTCTATCTCTGTCTCTGCTTCTATCTCTGTCTCTGTGGGAGCTTTGTAAGAGAGGAACAGGTTCTCTGTTTCATCTTCTACCTCTGTCTCTGGCTCTGCTAGGGCCATGTAACAGGGAGAGCAGTACATCCATGCTTCTATCTCACTGTCAGAAGTGATTTCAGGAATCGTGTCAAGAATCGCGTGGTGGAGGAGGTTGCTCAAGATGCTGCGCCGAACACACACAGAATGCACAAAGAGAAGCTCACTCAAGAGACAAGAAGAGAGATGGAGGCCAAAACGTTTTCTTGCTAGTTTCTTCTTCTTCTTCCACACACTTTACAATGTACACAAAGTATAGATAAGATACAACATAAAAGGAAAGTGGCCTACTAAGTCAAACAATGCATAACCGACTACACTAGTCGACTGGCGCTATAACTATGCCAGTTGTAGATAGGTGTAACAACCTGAATATAATAAGTAATGAGTCAGTGGCCATGTGAGAGTCATAATGACCATCGACGTGCTAAGTGTAGACGTGTGGACCCATCTAACCAGGCGGTCCATCATCAATGTCCGCATGTGTTGAGCTTGTCATCTCAACACTCCCCCTCAAGCTCAACTGCATCTCTGCAACTCCAAGTAAGCTTTGAAACTTTTGAAGCTTCTCTGTACCCAATGCCTTCGTGAAGATGTCAGCTATCTGATCCTGTGTGCTGACATATACCAAGTCAATCTCACCTGCTAGTACCTTCTCTCTCACAAAGTGGTAGTGTACCTCAATATGTTTTGTCCTGGCATGGAACACAGGGTTCCTAGCCAACTGTATACTGCTCATGTTGTCACAATAAATGACAACTGGACCTTCCACCTGCACATCCAAATCAGCCAATAGCTTTTGCAGCCATACTACTTCACATGCTGCAACAGCAGCACCTCTATACTCAGTCTCTGTACTCGACAAAGCAACTGTAGATTGCTTTTTGCTGCTCCATGCAACTGCTGCACTACCAAGAGAGAACATGTATCCGCTGGTAGATCTTCTATCAGACATACTACCAGCCCAATCTGCATCTGTGTATCCAAACACCTGTACATCTGTACCTACCTCATAGAAAAGTCCATAATCTAATGTGGACTTCACATATCTCAATATGCGTCTGACTGCATCCAAATGTGGCTTTCTAGGTACTTGCATAAACTGACTCACAAGACCAACAGCATAGCTCAAGTCTGGCCTTGTAATGGTCATGTAGATCAAACTCCCCACTATCCTCCTGAACATAGTAGGGTCTTCTATCTCATCCCCAACATCAGCACTCAGCTTTACATTCTGCTCCAACAGGACTGAAAGTGGTTTGCATGCAGTCATACCATACTTGGATAACATATCCAAGCCATACTGTCTTTGGGACAGCCATATACCATCATCACATCTGATCACCTCAATGCCAAGAAAGTACCTTAGTTCACCTAAATCCTTCATCTCAAACTTCATCTTCAAACAGCCCTTGACTTCAGCAATCCCACTATCACTATCACCTGTAATAATCAAGTCATCCACATAGATGACTATGATGACCAAACCTGCATCTCCCTTTCTCACATAAAGTGAGTGATCAGCATCAGAAACATAAAAGCCAATATTAACAAGATACTCTCTGATCTTGTCAGACCATGCTCTAGGTGCTTGCTTGAGCCCATAGAGTGCCTTCTTCAACCTGCACACATACGTGGGATGCTCTAAATCTTCATAACCTGCTGGCTGATCCATATACACTTCTTCCTGCAAATCACCATGCAAGAAGGCATTCTTTACATCCATTTGCTGCAACCTCCAACCTTTGGCTGCTGCCAAAGCAATTACACATCTGACAGTTGCCATCCTAGCAACTGGACTGAAGGTTTCATCATAATCTATGCCATATGTTTGGGCATAGCCTTTTGCAACCAGCCTAGCTTTGTACCTGCTAATAGAACCATCTGCATTGTGCTTAATCTTATAAACCCACTTACATCCAATAGCTTTCTTTCCCTTTGGCAATGATACTAGATCCCAAGTCTTATTGGCCTCTAATGCAGCCATTGTCAAGATTGTGGGAGAGAAGGAAGGAGTCTCACTTGAAGCTTTCTTGCTTGCACAATGGGGGAATACACACAAGGGTGGAGGCTGAAAACAGTTTTCCTCTTCTTAGTTGTGTAAGCCAAAAAGAACTCTCATACAAAGAAATAGAAGAACCCTATATATGGGTCTCAAACCAAACTCAACTAACTAAGGTGGCATACTAACCAAGCCACGAACTAGAGTAGATAAGGATAGCTATCATGTAGCTATTATTCATGGGCGGTATACCAACCGCATCTGCAACTAACACGTCGGTGACATAAATGCACAACGGTCACCCTGGCATATCACGAGTGGAGCTCGATATCTCAACACTCCCCCTCGAGCTCAATCCCAATTCCTGCACACCAAGCAGGTCTCTGAACTTGTGCAGCTTCTCTGCGCCCAATGCCTTCGTAAATATGTCAGCTACCTGATCCTTTGTGCTGACATAAACTAGATCAATAAGACCTAGTAAAACCCTCTCCCGCACATAGTGATAATGCACCTCAATGTGCTTTGTTCTAGCATGATAGACTGGGTTATTTGCCAAGTGTATACTACTCATGTTGTCACAATAAATGACAACTGGCCCATCTGTAGGCTGATGCATATCATAAAGTAGCTTATGCAACCAAGCTACCTCACATGCAGCCATTGCTGCACCCCTGTACTCAGCCTCTGTGCTCGACAAGGCAACTGTAGGCTGTTTCTTGCTGCTCCAAGTGACTGCACCACTCCCAAAAGAGAACACATATCCACTGGTAGATCTTCTATCAGAAATACTACCAGCCCAATCAGCATCAGTGTATCCATGCAGCTGTATCTGAACCCCAGTCTCATAAAATAGTCTATACTGCAATGTGGACTTCACATACCTGAGTATGCGTCTAGCCGCATCCAATTGTGGTTTCCTTGGAGCCTGCATAAACTGACTTACCAATCCAATAGCATAGCTTAAATCTGGCCTGGTAATAGTCATATAAATCAAACTTCCTACTATGCGTCTGTACATAGTAGGGTCTTCTAGAAGATCACATGCATTTGTGCTCAGCTTCACATTCTGCTCCAAAGGAACTGAAATAGGCTTACAGCCTGTCATCCCATATTTGGACAGCATGTCCAATCCATACTGCCTCTGCAAGAGCTGTATCCCACTTGATGATCTAATCACCTCAATGCCCAAGAAATAACGCAGCTCTCCCAAATCCTTCATCTCAAACTTCTGCTTCAATAGCATTTTCACATGAAGGATATCTTCATCACTGTCACCTGTCATAATCAAATCATCAACATAAATGACAAATAGCATAATACATTTCTCTGTTTTTCTCACATAAAGTGAGAAATCTGCCTTGGAAATCTGAAAGCCAATAGTGACAAGATACTGTCCTATCTTGTCAGACCATGCTCTAGGTGCTTGCTTCAAGCCATACAAAGCTTTCTTCAACCTGCAAACAAACTCAGGATGAACAGCATGCACATAACCTGGTGGCTGCTCCATATAGACCTCTTCTTGCAAATCACCATGTAAGAAGGCATTCTTTACATCCATCTGATGTAAAGACCATCCCTTTGATACAGCCATAGCAATGACTGCTCTTACGGTTGCCATCCTTGCAACCGGACTGAATGTTTCTTCATAGTCAATGCCATATGTTTGTGCATACCCCTTGACTACTAATATTGCCTTGTATCTGTTCACAGAACCATCTGCATTGTGCTTCACCTTATAAACCCACTTACAGCCAATTGCATTTTTACTTTTAGGCAAAGGTACCAATTCCCATGTAGCATTTGCTTCCAAGGCATCCATTTCTTCATCCATGGCTTTCTCCCATTTTTCTTTTCCCATGGCTTCCTCAAAAGAAGTGGGTTCTGGTTCCTGTATCACTTTAACCATATATGCATAGTGAATGGCTGTAAATCCATCATATTTCAGCCTATCCACAGGATACCTAGCTCTCGTAGACCTGCGCAAAGTAGGTTCACTCCCAGGTGCTCTCAAAACATCCCTGGTCTTCCTTACTCCAGGTGTAACCATCAATGCTCTATTCTGAGCCACTGGATTCACCATCCACATAAGAGTGACCTGCATTCACATCAAACATGGGCTGATCAACCTTCTCTTTTCCTTTTCGTGATACCTGCATACCACTATCTGCATTACTTTGAGAAAATTCTCCTGATCTCAATCTGCCTGTCCATGGCGAAGAATGTGAACCACTGCTAGAGGACGCTCTAGGTCCACTAATATTTTGTGACTGCTGCTGTGAATTCTGTGCAGCATTACCATTTTGTGCATCTACATCATCAATCACATTTACTGGTTTATACCAGCTACTCATCTCATCAAAAACAACATCTCTGCTCACTGTAAACTTACGAGTAGAAGGGTTATAGCATCTATACCCTTTTTGTTGCAGAGAGTAACCAATAAAGATGCACTTCTCAGCTTTTGGATCCAACTTGGATCTCAACTCATCTGGCACATGTACATAGGCAATGCAACCAAAAATTTTCAAATGAGAAATATCTGGTTTCCTACCAGTATACCTCTCCTCTGGAGTCATTCCATGTATTGCTGCAGTGGGAGTCCTGTTCATTATGTAGACTGCTGTAGCAACTGCTTCAGCCCAATAAAAATCTGGCAAGTCTTTTTCATTGAGCATGGCACGAGATACCTCTCCAATATGCCTATTTTTCCTTTCTGCAATTCCATTTTGTTGTGGGGTATGACTGCATGAATATTGCTGCTTTATGCCATGCTCCTGCAGGAACCTTGCAAACTCATTTGAGAGGTACTCTCCCCCTCCATCTGACCTTAGGCATTTTATCTGTAGGCCTGTTTCTTTTTCAACCATAGCTTTAAGAGTTTTGAAATGCCCAAAAACTTCACTTTTCTTTTTCATAAAATACACCCAAACTTTTCTGCTATAGTCATCAATAAAAGTGACAAAATAATGACAGCCTCCAAGAGATGCAGCTTTAGTTGTCCACACATCAGAGTGGATTAATTCCAATGGCTTCTTACTCTCTTGAACATGTCTAGGAAATGGTTTCCTTGCCTGTTTTCCAAACTGACAGGATTCACATACCTTATGCATTTCTGCAACCTTGAATTTTGGCAAACCTGCAACAATATTTTGGGCCTGCATTGATTTAAGTCGCTGTACATTAACATGACCAATGCGTTTATGCCAGATATCAATATCTGCAACTACACCGGTCCCATGTGCAAACATTGCTGCACTCAATTCAGACACGTCTGCATCCAATGTAAACATTCTGTCCTTCTTCTTTCCTTTTGCTATCAAGCGACCTTTATTTTTCATATCCTCAACAAAGCATCCATGAGGATTAAATCTGACCTGCAAGCCCTGCTCAACCATTTGACCAACAGAAACCAGATTCTTGGTGATATTCGGGACATGAAATACATCGGACAGGTATTTCTTTTTTCCATTCTGCATAGACAAAGGAATTTTTCCAATCTGCACAATAGGATGTGCAGTATCATCACCAGTCTCCACAAATCCTGATTTTTCCATTTTCCTTGCATCCTCCATCCATTCTGAATGACCTGTCATGTGGTTTGATGCACCTGAGTCAACATACCATACATCATTGCTTTCTTCTGCACTTGTCACAGAATTGTTCATGTGCTGCACCATAAACAAATGCTCATTTCTGTCATCACCCTGTCTACTAGAAGATGCATAATTCCCTTGTTGCAGTTTTCCATTCATGATGTCATTCTTCTTTTTATAGCAGTCTTTAGCCATATGACCCATTTTACCACAGTAGTAGCATTCAACATTACTGTTTGCATTTTGGCCTCTTTACCATCCACCACGACCTCTTTGGCTCCCCCTGCCTCTAGAGTTACCACGTCCTCCTCCATAGGACTGATTTTCTTGAGTTTGCTGCATATTCTGATTTCTACCACGGCCTCCAAATCGGCCTCCTCTACCTCTGCCTCTACCTCTTCCAGCATTTGAGTAGAAGACAGCTTCTTTTGAAGTTCCTCCTGAAGAAGATGCACCACCATTTCTCTGCTCCTCAGAAATTAGAAGAGCAATCAACTCCTCAAAATCAGGAAATCTTTCACGGACGGAAATGGATGTCCGAAACTGCGCATAATCCTTTCCTAGACCATTCAAGGTCACAGAAACTAAATCATCATCTTCCCTGGCGACCCAATGGAAGCAAGTGCATCTGCAATCTTCTTCACCTTCATGTGGTAGTCATTGATGCTCATACTTTCTCTTTGCACGTTATGCAACTCTTGCTTGAGCTGCATTTTCCTGGCTTGCGTATTTGTGCTATACATTTTTGACAGAGTATCCCATGCCTCCTTTGGCGTACTTGCATCCTGAATATGCACAATCATAGAGTCTGAAATACTGATAGACAGCCAGTACATAACTTTCTTGTCTCTCTCATGCCATGCTTTGAATGCCTGCATTTGCTGTTGATTGGGAACATCAGGAAGAACTGGTTCTTCTTCATTTCCTGCAACAAATTTCCAATATCCTTTTCCCATAAGGAAATTCGTCATTCTAAACTTCCATGCTTGGAAGTTGTTCTTGTCAAGCTTTTCAGTGACAATCTGTGAAAGAGAATCAGACGCCATTACAGAACACTGCAAAAAATTCTGTCACTGCAAAAAACACAGCTTCACCCTCACAAGGGCAAATCTGCAAAACTGGCGAAAGTGGTATTTGACCACACAGTCACTTCCTAGTGACGATTTTGCATCAACAGGCAACAGGGATGATTCTATAACTCCCAATGTCTCTACACATAAGCATATGATGCAATTTCTACAGTAACTTTTCACCGACCTGTAGAACAGTGGCTGCACAGCATAAAACTGGGCTTTTTTCTAAGTGCGTGCAGAAAACTTCTGCCTCCAAAACAGGCCCCGAAATGGCCTCAAATATACTGCCCTTTTGCTTCACCGCGAAGGGCGTCTCAACCTGAGACAATGCACTCCTGCAATTTCCGGCTGTGCTACCTGCAGAGATCTGCTCCCAAAACAGAAAATGAAAGCAACACTGCTCCTCTTACCAGACCACCGCGAGCTTGGCTTGCTTTCTTGAGCTCCTTACCACGAACAAGGCTCTAATACCATGTCAAGATTGTGGGAGAGAAGGAAGGAGTCTCACTTGAAGCTTTCTTGCTTGCACAATGGGGGAATACACACAAGGGTGGAGGCTGAAAACAGTTTTCCTCTTCTTAGTTGTGTAAGCCAAAAAGAACTCTCATACAAAGAAATAGAGGAACCCTATATATGGGTCTCAAACCAAACTCAACTAACTAAGGTGGCATACTAACCAAGCCACGAACTAGAGTAGATAAGGATAGCTATCATGTAGTTATTATTCATGGGCGGTATACCAACCGCATCTGCAACTAACACGTCGGTGACATAAATGCACAACGGTCACCCTGGCATATCACGAGTGGAGCTCGATATCTCAACAGCCATCTCCTCATCCATTGCTGCATCCCAATTAGCATGACCAACAGCCTCCTCAAAACATGTGGGCTCAACATCCTCAACTAGTTTCACCATATAAGCATAATGGTGAGCTGCATAACCTTCAAAACCAAATCTTTTAACAGGGTATCTCACCCTGCTAGACCTGCGTACCACTGGATCACTCAATGGAGTCTTTGCATTAACGCGTGCTCTCTGCACACCTGGAGTCCTCACTGAAGGAATGCCAAGCTCATCATCCAAGCTCTCTGAGCCACTGGAGTCTCCATCAAGAACTGCATCAATGCCTTCTGACACTTTATTCTTTTCTTTGTCTTTACCTGTAGTGCTACTAGATGCACCCGAAGATGTAGAGGTACTCCTTAGTCTCCCAGACCAAGGACTACCAGATGATGTCTCTGGTCCACTAAGAGTCCGTGATTCTTGCCTTTCAGCCTGCACATGAGTGTCATGATCATCATCAACATCCAATGCATCACCACTAGATGCATACCAACTGCTCATTTCATCAAAGATGACATCCCTGCTCACTCTGAACTTACATGTGACAGGGTTGTAACAGCGATACCCTTTCTGCTCTAAAGAGTATCCAATAAAGACACACTTTTCAGCCTTTGGATCCAGTTTCTTCCGCAACTCATCTGAAACATGAACATACGCAATGCAGCCAAATACTTTCAAGTGTGAAACATCAGGCTTCTTACCTGTAAAACATTCTTCGGGGGTCATACCATGAACTGCAGCTGTGGGAGTTCTATTCATAATATAAACAGCAGTATGAACAGCCTCAGACCAAAAATGCTTAGGCATATTCTTTTCAGCCATCAAGGCGCATGCAACTTCTGCAATATGCCTGTTTTTCCTTTCTGCAACCCCATTTTGCTGTGGGGTATACCTGCATGTGAACTGTCTCTTTATCCCATGAGACCTCAGAAAATCATTGAACTCATTTGAGAGGTACTCTCCCCCTCCATCTGACCTCAGGCACTTTACTTTCAAGCCTGTTTCTCTTTCAACTGCAGCCTTGAAAGTTCTAAAGTGCTCAAACGCTTCACTCTTTTCCTTCATAAAATATACCCACAGCTTTCTAGAACAATCATCAATGAATGTGACGAAGTATGAACTACCTCCAAGAGATACATTTTGTGTAGGCCCCCAAATGTCTGAATGCACAACATCAAGGATATTTCTGCTTACATCTCTGTCATGTGAAAAGGGTTGTCTTGCCTGCTTGCCAAACTGACATGCTTCACATACCTTCTGAAATTCTGCAACTTTAAATGTAGGAAAACCTGTAACCAACCCTTTGGACTGCATTAATTTCAGCCTTTGTACATTTGCATGTCCAATGCGTTTGTGCCAAATTTCAATGTCTGCAACAACACCTTTTCCTTTGGCATACATAGCAGCATTCATAGTAGGAATTCCAGCATCTAGAGTGAACATACGTCCAACTCTACTTCCCTTTGCTACCAACCTGCACTTGTCATTGAAGTCTTCTACAAAGTAGCCCTTTGCATTAAATCTGACTTGCAGCCCTTGCTCTACCATTTGACCGACTGACACCAAGTTCTTTGTAATAGATGGCACATGCAATACATCTGAAAGACTCTTTGTCTTACCATCATGCAAGGACAAGGGAACTTTTCCAATGTGTGAAATTGGGTGGCATGAGTCATCACCCGTCTGCACATAACCTGCATTCTGCAAATCCTGCATCTCTCCAAACCATTCTGCATGGCTGGTCATATGATTGGATGCACCTGAATCAACATACCAAACCTTCATGTGTTCCCTTTCCTGTAACAGCATTCACCATATGCTGCATAACGAACAAACGTTCATTTTTGTCTTCATTCTGTCATGAAGACGATGCATAGTTTCCTTGCTGCAACTTACCACTGTGGATATCATCTCTCTTAGCATAACATTGGGCTGCAATATGACCTGTTTTGCCACAGTAGTGGTACACAATACCAGAGCTGTTAGAACCTCTGTTCTGCCATCCACCTCTTCCTCTAAAGCTCCCCCTGCCTCTAAAGTTACCATGACCTCCTGAAACCTGCATATCGCCAAATTGCTGATTCAATCTGTTTTGCTGGTTGTCACTACCACGTCCTGTACCACGGCCTCTTGAAGAGAATCTGCCACGTCCCCTTCCAGAACTGGAGTAGAAAGCTTGGACATGTTCACCACTTCTTTCAGATGTCTCACTCTGCATGTTGATCTCTTCAGTGATCATAAGGGAGACCAACTCATCGAAATCTGGAAATGGCTTTCTGACATATACGGAAGTTACAAAAGACTTCCAAGCCTTTTCATTGTTAAGTCCACCCAAGGTAGACGACACCAAATCATCATCATCGGGCATTGCATCAATCGCTGCCAATGCATCTGCAATGCTTCTTACCTTCAGTGCATACTCATTGATAGACATCTTCCCTTTATTTAATGTATTCAACTCTTGCTTGAGTTGAATCTTTCGTGCCTTTGTATTTACAGAAAATATACTTTCAAGTATGGTCCAAGCTGCATATGAATTCTCTGCATTTCTAATGTGTCCCAGCATATTATTGTCAATTACTGCAGACAACCAATACATGACCTTTTTATCCTTTGCATTCCATTCCTTCCGTGCCTTTGTCTCTTCTGCAGTTGGAGGATCACTCATCTCCGGTTCCTTTTCTTCACCTGAAACAAACTCGTAGAGCCTTTTCCAATAAGGAAGTTCGTGACACGGAACTTCCATGAAGGGTAGTTGTTCTTGTCGAGCTTCTCAATGATAGGGCTTCCACTGTTCTCTGCCATTATCACAAAATTAATACCAACAGCAAGTAAATCTTCTGCAACCCTGGACCTGTAGTGCACAGCAATACACCAGACAGCCTTTTTCACTGTCTGCTCAACAATACATGCAATCTGCAACCAGTTTGCAGATAAACCTTGTGTTTACTCACTAGTAAACACCTTTGAACTTACAGATCTGAAATCTATAACCTGCGCACCCACTTTCGGTCAATACAGTCGAAGTCACAGCGTACCTTGAAACTGCTGTCCGCAACCTTGCGGCTCTAAAACGGGCCCTGAAACAGCCTCAAATGCCCAAAATAACTGCGGGCAAGCCCTACAGGGCTTATCTACAGAATATTCAGTGCTCTTCACGCACACCAAATCTCACTACAATCTGAGATTTTTGCTCTGCCCTGCTTTCGGTGCCTCCACAGGCACTATCCAAGAGAAGAAGTGGAAGAATGGGAGAGATTCTTACCCGTAGCTTGCTTGCTCGAACCTTGCTTCTTCTCCTTCACTTCAACCTTCGAAATCAGCCTCTCTCAATGGTGCGGCTCTGATACCATGTCAAGAATCGCGTGGTGGAAGAGGTTGCTCAAGATGCTGCGCCGAACACACACAGAATGCACAAAGAGAAGCTCACTCAAGAGACAAGAAGAGAGATGGAGGCCAAAACGTTTTCTTGCTGGTTTCTTCTTCTTCCACACACTTTACAATGTACACAAAGTATAGATAAGATACAACATAAAATGAAAGTGGCCTACTAAGTCAAACAATGCATAACCGACTACACTAGTCGACTGGCGCTATAACTATGTCAGCTGTAAATAGGTGTAACAACCTGAATATAATAAGTAATGAGTCAGTGGCCATGTGAGAGTCATAATGACCATCGACGTGCTAAGTGTAGATGTGTGGACCCATCTAACCAGGCGGTCCATCATCAATGTCCGCATGTGTTGAGCTTGTCATCTCAACAAATCGTTCCTGGTTCAGGCAGGAAGTATTCACCCATTGATAATGGCTTTGCATCTCTTGGGAGTTGGCTTACAGTATCCACTATTAAGGAACGTGCCACTATTTTCTTGGGAAGGATCTGTTTGACAGCATCTTCGTCTGCTGATGTTCCATCCGTAGCCTCATTAGGGGAGTCAGAATATAATTCCAAGGAGGTGGATCCATGTCCTTTTTGAGCACCATATAGCTTTAGCACCACTTTATTGGGTCCTCTACCCAAGGTCAAGGTTCCTTTGAACCAATCCGTCCTTGCTCGGGCTTCAAAAAGCCATGGTCTGCCCAGTAACATAGGGTAGGATGTACCATAAGAGTTTGGCTTCACCACCAAATAGGTTAGCCAATAATCTTTTCCAGCCACTGTAGTCTTCACATATGGGAGAATGCCCAAAGGCTTGATTCTGCTCTGATCCGCCAGTCTGATGAGCCATTGGGTTGGTTGCACACCTTGTAGGCCTAGATCCTTCATTGTCACATCCATCATAATGTTCACTGATGAACCACCATCAATCAGTGCATTTGCAATGAAGCAGCCTTCAATCCACACGCCAGTCTCTGGGATACCCGGATCTAGGAAGGCGTTAGCTACGTCCACTTCTTTTACAGGCTCTGAAGCTTTGTTGGACTTTGTTGCTGTTAAGGGAGCAATCTTTAATCCACTCTTCTTGTCAGTATACTTTTGAACCTTTTTCGGCAACTAGGAGACAACACCAATAATTGTCAAAATGTGAGGTTTGGTTTAAAGATATCCAGAGCTCTGACCAGATCGTATTCCTTAATAGGATCCACTGGCTTCTCTAATCGGTTAGGGAATGGGGCAACACCCATTTTCATTTTCCTTGTTTCTTACAACAGGGGCATCATGGGAACTTCTTCTGCCACTTGTGGCACTTCCTCCTCTTCTATCTCCCGGACCTCTGGTCCTTTCTCTGGAACTGTCTCTGTAACTCCCTATGGCACTGTAGTACTCTGTACGGCACTATCAGGCTCTGTTCTGTTCTGTTCTTCTGGTGGAAGATTGAACTTCACTGTTCTGGCAGGAGGATTATTTTCTTTCTGGATAGGTGGTTCCTTCTTCTTTGCACGTGTGATGGCAGCAACTTCCAATTCCACTAAATTGGAGGTAGGCTCTTGGGCCTTGGCCGAACTATCAGTAGCACTGTTTTTCACTGGGACTGGGCTTGGACAGTCTTTTGCAGTGTAGCCTTCTCCTTTGCATTGACTGCATAAGGGCTTGTAATCTACTGACCTTCTGGGATTTGGACAATTTGGTGAGATGTGTCCCTTTTCTCCGCATCTGTAACACTCCACTTCTGATCTCTGACCACCGCCAGACTGTCTTCCTCTGTAACTTTGAAAATGAAATCTTCTGGGTCCGAAATTAGGACCAAACTCTCTAGGCTTGGGTCCAATATCCTGTGTTGTCATTTTGGATTCCAATAAGTTGAATCTTACGTCTTCTTCCTTCCTTCTCCTATCATGCATCTCTTTCAGAGAGCAAATGTCCTTTGTATGGTTCTTTCGCAAATAGTAGGAACAAAAAGCTCCAGGGATGGTTGATTTTCGTGTACATTCAGTGGCTAAATGGCCTGCTTGATGACACTTACCACAACAAGTATTTGACCGCATCACATCCCTTCCTGCTCTTGCAACGTTGGATATGCTAGCAATATTCACTTTCAGCGTCTGTAGCTGTTTTGTAATCACATCCATCAACTCCTTTTTTATATTTCCAACTGAGTTGGATAAATAATCCTTCAAGCTTTCTCCTCCTGAGGTACTAGCAGTAGGGTTTTGAGGAGTCTCTGTAATCACTGCATAAACAGGTTGGGCTGATGCAGAGGGGTCTCTGTTCTGATTCTGATTCAGAGCTCCTATTTGAACTGTTGGCTGTTGGCTCCAGTTGGTAGGGTTCCACTGTTGCTACTGATTTGGCATTGGGAAAATTGGTTGGGACCATTGTTGTTGTGGTTGAACCATCATTTGAGGCATGGATTGTGGCCACTGTGGATTTGGTGCACTGTACTGTGATACTGGGGGCATCTGTTGGTAGGGGTAGGGGACTGTCCCTGGGACTGCATTTGGTGGGTACATCATTCCTGGCATCAGAGGAGGTAACACTCCTCTTCCTGGATTCATCACCAATCTAGCTTCCACTTCATCGTACAGTCTTGCACCTTCTGTTGCAGCTTGCAGCGTGGCTGGTCTTTGCAGCTCCACAAACTTACAAACTTCTGGTTGTAATCCTCTGAGAAACACCCCCTTCTGAATGCCATCATCTAGATTATGGTTAGTCCATCTCTTCAGGATGGATTCCATTCGTGAGACATAAGCTTCTACTCTTTCTCCAGAGGACTGACTTAGGTTCATAAATTCCTTTCGCATCCGCTCTTCAAAACCTTCACGCCTGAATTTAGTGAGGAAGGCCAACTTCAGGTCGTCCCATGTGCCAAAAGTTCCTGCTGCTTGTCTCTCATACCACTGAAACGCCGCGCCCTTGAAAGTGGCGGGGAATATTGCCAACCAATGCTCAAGGGTTCTGGCATTGTTAGCCACACATGCTACCATAAACTCTGCTACATGAAGATCGGGGTCTTCATTGTACTCTCCCTTAAAAACTGGCAATGGAACTACATTCGCTGGCCTATCATCAATATTTCCAGGATGGATCTGGCTTGAAGTGGACCTCCAGCAGGAGGAGGAAGGGCTTGATGTGCCATTGGGACTTCTGTAAAGAGTTCCGCAAGGGCGTCAAAGGCGGCTTCTGCTTCAAGCTTGTTCTCGGCTCTGATTTTTGCTTTCTCTCTTCTCACATACCTCTGGACTCGTTCTAACACTTGCCTCTTTATTGCGTCATTCATCAGGGGGTTGGCTCCACTATGTTATTAGTGCTCCACAGAGGGTTAACAGAAGGCTTAAGTCTCTGGAGGACTCTCTTGCCAATGTTTCTTCTCCTTCTTTATTTTCAACGTCTCTGAATTCTGCTTTCATGCCACTGCACAGAGGAAGGTATTCAGTTCTGAAGGTGTCAAAATGCATCCGTCTAAGCATTGTGGTGGTGCCATCATCATAGTAATGCCAGCTTCTGATGGTTTCAACAGTGTATGTTGTGAAAAACACTCTGTCTACCAACTTTAGTGGGTTGCCAATTGAACAAACAGAAGATTATCAGTACACCAAGCATCCCATGTATCTTGCTGTTGAGCATCCACAAACAAATTCCAACTCTTTTCCTTCTTGTCTTTGTGAACCTCCACAGACCAAGACTCCTGAAGCTTCTTCACAATCTCCCACTTGATGATGTCTGGAAACTTCTCAATGAATGCCAAATCTTCCATGTATGGTCATTCTCTCTAGTCACAGTACAGTACCAGAACAGCTACAGTACAGAGACAGTACAGAGACAGAAGCTCTACAGAAGAACTACAGAAGGTTACAGAAGGTCATCAAAACCACATAACTCATACTCAAACCATTCCAAACTCTCAAAAACTATTCAATAAGCTTTCAGAAGATCTCAATCTTCATCAATCATCAATCCATCCCTCCTTACAGAAGACAATTAGAACAAAACAAAACAAAACAGAAGCTATACAGAAGGTATACAAAACCAATCAAAACCTATCAGAACATCACAGAACCTCATATCTCCACTGATAAACATCATGAACTTCCAAAACACAATCAATATCATCCAAAACACTCTCAAACCACTTTCAAACCAATCAATCATCTCATAAAATCAACCATTCATCTCTCAAAAACAACAAAAATCAGCCAAAAAACAAGTCATTTCAACACTCAACACTTTCTTGTAATTAACTCACACTCGGATTTTCCCATTCTTCTTCATCACGATCATGATCGGTGATACCTAGTCCGTGTGCTCAATCTCATATATAAATCCCGCCCTCAGGAGCTTATCAATCTCCTCTTTTATTGCATGGGCATGTTTGGGATTCATGGGGTAAGGTCATTGCTTTGTTGGCACTGCATCAGGGACCATTGGGATATTATGAGTCACAATCCTAGGGTCGACCCCTTTAAGCTCCTCCAATGTCCACGCAAATACATGAATATACTCTTGCAAGACTGCAACAAGTTTAGCCTCCTCATCCTCGGTCAAATCATCTGCAATGAATACAGGTCTTGGCTTTTTGCCCTCCCCATCCAAGTTGACTTCCTTGACTTTGGCGGGTCCTTCAATCGATTCACTAGTTTGGCCCTACCTCTTTGCACCTAGCAGAATCACTACGCTGTCACCCTTTTTAAATTTTGTAAACTGTTTGGGTAGATCGTGCGGTTTCTTTTGCCTCTCTACTTCTGAGCCCTTCGCTCTTGTCATGGCCTCCTCCTTTAATCTCCTGTGCCTTAGGTGGACTGGCAAGTTCCCTTTTGTGCGTTTGACCTTAGAGGGTTGGGGTATCTCGGGATCACTCAGTGCTGACTTCCGACTCCGAGTTAAACTTGCATCCCTCGCTCGAGGAAGGAGTTTCCCCAGGGGGTCGTAGTTCAGTAGGTGCATCCGTCTTGAGCACTGGGATCACCCATGGTCGTGCTACTCCGACTTGCTCGTAATCCACGGCTCCCATGTGTTCTAGCTAGGATCTATCGCACTCCATCCGCATGACTCCTTTTTCACTCCAATTTGTCCTTCCCTTCCTGGGTCTCAGGTCTGCCTTGATTTGTTCTATTGTTCTCCCTTCTGTGTCATACTCTACTGTATCTATCCCTTCCTCGCTTTCATCTTCGGTAGAGTGGCAGTCCTCATATTCCTCGTCGTCAGAGTCTTGCTCTTCAGACCGTTCATCATTGCCTAAGCTTTCCTCTTCAGTCTCCTTGTCGTCAACAACTAAAGCCCAATTTTATGACAAATTCAGATCGTGGACTTTGATCCATTTCCATTCTGGCTTAGTCAGCAGATCACGTAGAGGCTTTAGGTTGGCAGCCAAGTTGCCCTTCAGTGTATCTGTCAGATACTCTACGATTTCCTGGAGCTCTAGCTTATTGCTGGGATATGGAACGAGATTGGTTTCCTTGGGTTGAGTGAGCTTCCTACCATCATGCAGAGTGGCACAGTTGGATCCTCTATTGGCATGGTTGCGGCTTTAGCAGCGTGCTGATATAGTTCTACCTCATCTGAGAGCAGTAGGTCAATGGTTGCCAAGACGTGCATCCAATCCCGCTCATCCTCAGGGCAAGGAATATATTTAGTGAGCGCTCCATAGGGTTTGGTTGTTTGAGTGTCACCTTTCAGCATGGCTGAGATGGCATTTAGGTCAACGAGGGTCGTTTTCCAAGTGTCCATCTCTACCCTTACTGCCTCAGTTCTGCTCCCTAGGAAGATCAAATCATTCCCCCAATCTTCAATGAAACGAGCGTTTCTTGTCGGCCTAGCGGTATGTCGTAGTCCACTCCCTTCATGACAATGAAGTTTATGGAAAACTGCACACCTACAATCTTTACTGGCCAGTTCTTTAAGACTCCAAATGGCCTTATCTTCATTCCATTTTCTAACATGACATTGAACCTGGCAGTCTCTACAGGAGGGTTTCCCCATGCCTCTAAAACTGCATGGCTTAGTACGCTAACACCGGCGCCTGTGTCTACAATTCCTTTCCGTGTCATATCTCCTAGGGCTAGAATAGGTAGGACTACATGCATTTCAGTGCCTTCCTAGAAAGCATTGATGTGCAATGACTTAGGAGTTGAGTGTAGAGTTAGACTTGGGATTTGCGTAACTGCATCATGGTCTTGCTGATCAGCACTCGTAAGTCCTGTGTGTCCCTCCACCAAATCTTTTAACTCCTGCCAGAAAGAAGGATTCTGCCTAAGCAAGTCTTCTACGCTTAGAGTTATTGGGGTGGACAGCAAGGTTGTAAGGAGACTGTTGGGCTCTTGTCTTCCCCTAAGGCTAGCACTCCTGGGCCATGTATTCTGTCTGCCCTGGTAAGTCCCCCTTTGGCCTTGCTACTGAGTTGCCTTCTGTGGCAAGGATACACTTTTAGCTTGTGGTTTTGTGGGTGAGACTGGTGTGCTCAAGCTGGAAAAATCATCCATTGGATCTTCTAGTATGGGTTCAACATCCTTGAGGTGCTCTTGGGCATCCTTGACCCACTCCTTAACTTTGGCTATAGCTTTGAGTTGTCGTTTGGGATGGGGATATTCCCCTACCTTGGCACTCCCTAGCTCAGCTGTCTTCGGGGCTAAGGTCTCTGCCTCTGCATCTGAGACCTTCTTTTCGACAAGCAGAGTCATAGCACTCTCATTTTTTAGTGCGACTTTAGCTTCCGATCTCTTCTTCTTCCGCCTGCGGCTTTTCTTTCCTATCGAGGCTGTGTCAAGCTTGCTAGGTTCTGGCAGAGAGATGCCTGTCTGCCTTATTTGAGCTCGCGTCATAGCCTGTAGTGGGATAGGTGCGTCCTCACTATCAAAGGTTTCCACTCCAAATAGCCCCAGAGGTACTGACAGTACGTTGGCAAAGCTAGCTGATGGTTTCCTCCTAGGATAATCAGGAAACAGGTGAGTGATCCCACACTCTGTGCATCAGAGATCTGCTTTGTCCTTGTTAACATGTTCCTTCTCTGGGCAACGTGATGACATGTGGCCTGGATGACCGCAGGTCCAGCATGTGATCGGATCTTGGCTTGGCCCTCCAAAGCCTCTTCTTCTTCCTCTACCTAATGCCATCATTGGCACCGACCGATAGTCCATCAGGACTAGGTTGCCCTCCTCGTCATAGGATATGTACGGGTTGACATACGTTTCCTCTTCACTAGGCTCTTCCACATAGTGAACTGGAGCATCGCTCAGTGGGTGGGTTACAAAAGGCCCTGTGGTCTTGGTATACCTGTTGGGCTCATCTCCAGCATAGGTACGGTAGATCTTGAATCATTTGGTACAGGGAGTGCCGATTGGGCTCCCCTCCCAAAGAAATTGGGTGGTCTATTACCTAAGTACGGAGGATTGCACTGCTGTGCATATGGCCTTGGTCCATACTCTTCCCCTTTTCCTGCACACTAACGGTTGCTTTTTCTCCCGAAATAGTTAATCTCTATGGATCCCTCTGATTTGCACCTTCTCGGCTGGTAGTCCTCATGCTTCGTTCCCTAAGCTGATCATCTACACATATTGCCTCTTTGAAAACTCTAGCTAGCATGTCTCATTGCAAGGTAGAGTTACTGGCCAAAGCCTTGTAGAGCTCCTCACTTTGAATTCCGTTCATGAATACTGTAGACACTGCCCTCTCAGTAGGTCGTTCATTGGCAGGGATCCTTTTGAATAGGCTACGCACATGAGTGACGTAGTCCCTGACGTCTTTCTTCTCCCTTTGGTTGATATTCATCAACCCGACGATGAGGTTGTTAGAATACCCTGCCTCCGAGAATCTATTGATGAAGAAGTCCTTAAGGTGAGCAAATTTTGTACGTTCTGCATCATCGAGGCTAGAATACCAGATTCTCCCCTTATCTCCTAAGCACAGGCCAAAAGCTTGAGAGCATTGCACAAGGTCAGTAAGACCGTTTGCTTCGCATACTTGCTCGAACTGCTCCATGAACCTGTATGGGTCACTGCTAGGCTCATACTTCGCTAGCTGTTTTGCTACTATAGGGATTCTAGCCTGCCCTTTAGCCCCTTGTGTGACTCCCAATCCCAAGAGCAATGCGGTGGCTAGGGCTATGGCACTCTGCTCAACGGACGTATTGTCCATGAGTCGCTTGGCTACAAGTTTGCTCAATGTCATGTCAGCCTCTGCTGCCCATTCCCTCTTTTCATTCGGTCCAAGCTTGGCTGCCCCAGCTAGGTCTAGCACCCTTCTAGCCTCGTACATATCTACATCTTGTTGTAGCTTTCTGGCCCTTTGCTCGTGGTTGTAGGCAATTATGCCTTCTAGCGCTCTCCTGATTGCTCTTCTCTCTTCTTCGAGGCTTGCTACCACTTCTTCTATAGGTCTGCCCTGGATCACGGTCCTAGTAAGTAAATTGTAGTCATGGACTAGTTCCTGTACCGAGACTGGGAATTCTCCTAGGTCTAGCCGGTCCTCTTCTCAGTCATCTCTTGATCCTAACATTGTTTCTGCCTCCAATTCCACAAGGCCATCGATCAGTTCGAGTGGTTCTGGCAGCGCCCTATCCTCTATGTTGTCGTCTTCTGGACCCTCCCGTCCACTTAACGTCCTCCTGGGTCCTAACCCCATTTGTCTGCTAAGTCTTGGGGTTCACTCCTATTGGTGGGTTCCTTGAATGATTATGTCCGAGTGTATTCCTTGTTATTACAACCAATCCTCAAATTATGTACACTCAGTGTGGTGTCTGTGCATTCGGTGCGAAATCAGGCTTTCTGCTCTTTCAGTGCACAACCAATGTGGCCTACTGTGTGTGCTGGATTGCGGCACTCAAGTGTGATATCAATGCTACCTTCAGATCTTGGCCACTGGGTATGAGGTCAGCACACAGTTGCCTGGTTAAAATTTGGGTCTCTGTTGCATCTCTCAGGTATGTGGGGGTATGATGTCTGGTCTGCAATTGCGACTAGGCTATATCAACGCACTCTGCTAGGTTTCCTAGCCACACGGCCAAGTTTTCTATGATTTTCTCGCACCTACAAGGTCGCACTAGTGTCGGCAACACAGGTCTGGGCTTAAATTATTAAAATAATGTCAAAAATGCATTCGGCCAAAATTGGCCCGAATGGCAGGGTCTGAATCCCAGAATCGCCATTCGAACCATCGAAGTCCGAATGTCTCGTTCGGCTGGGCCGAAGGCCGAATGGCCGAGTCCGAGGGCTGAAGTCGAGTTGGGCCGAATGGCTAGGTTCGGGAGGGCCGATTTGATCATCCGAACATCGAATGGCCAAATCCCAAATTTGGAGGGGCCGAACCGCCGAAGTCCGAATGCTAAGGTCTGAATGGCTAGATGGCCCAAAGGCCGAATTCCAAAGCCCGAAGGCCTTCGTTTGGGCGGGCTGATTCCCGAAGCCCAAATGGCACGTGGCCGAATGCCCGAAGACCGAACGCCAAACCCTAGGTTTGGGGCAGCCAACTGCCCGATTCTGGGGTTCGGGCGTCCGAGCGCGTCGAGGTCGATGCACTTCCGATGATGAAAATGGTGCTGAATCTAGTGTTTTGCTGACGATTAGCTATTCTAGGTTGTTAAATACACATAAGGGCATGCCGGGGAAGAGATTTGTATACCTGTAGCACCCCAGAAGTGTGATCGAAGGGCGTCCGCTCCTCTCTTGTGCATGTAGCTGTCTCTCTCACTCTCTCTTGCTCTCTCTCTCGTAAGTCAGAATGCAAATGAGCTCTTCTCCCCTTAACCCAGCCTTACATAGCATTGCCCAACCACTCTCTAACCTTAGAGCCTTTCCCCGTTGCGATTTCCCCCTCAAAAACGCGATTATTGCCTTCTTTTTCGTATTGCAACCAGATTTTCAGCAGTAACAAAAACCCTACCCTTCTAGTTTCAAATCTTAATCCTATCCTACCTAATGCTAACAAAAAATCACAAAACCAAGCATGAGTTGTATTTACCTACTCAAGCACTCATAAAAAAACTCAAAATACTTACTTGTTCCAACGATTAAACCTCCTAAATCTCCTATCTATCTCAAGCACCGTTTCGGGCGAAGGCCCTACTCCTATACTCGATTTGATGCGCACGGCGCTCAAGGCTCGATTCCATCGGTCCCGACAACGGAACCAAAATGGAGGGGAGCTACAAGCTCTACCCCGAGACCTATGGACCGCTTATTGATCAAGCATTTCAAGCCGAGCGGCCATGGCTACCTCTCACATAGCCGACGCGCCATGCCTACCTTACAAGTGTAGTGAGCTTACCTTGATGCCCGATCGAGTACCCTCATCTCTCTTGCACACCGGTAGCTCCATGATCCTTGTGGCAAGCTCAAGCAACCTCAATCCCTCTCCCATGATCTCCATCCTCCATAGCTGCGCGCGCAAGAGAAGAGAAGATGGTGAAGAGCTTCACCCGTTTGATCCCTCACTCCCACACACTCGCTCCCTCACACTCTCACACTCCCTCTCTCAAGAGCACACACAAGCAAGAAGAAGAAGAGAAGAAGAGAAGAAGAAGAGAAGAAGAGAGCCACTTTTTGCCACACATAAGAATGAGCTTCTCATTCACTTTTGAACTTTATATACATGCCCTCCTTTTTTTGGGTGGTCATCTCCTTTTTTACAAGGCCGGCCATTGGCCTAATCCCGTTTCTCATTTCCCACCATTCTAATTTATCCTATTCCCAACTAATGCATACAATTTGCACAGGAGCGAGCATGGCACTCTTTACAAGGATTCAGGAGCGCTTCCACACTTAATGGTGCGTCTTTTACTCTTTTGCTGTCTCGGGGCGACACTGAGACTTTTCGAGGGTCGTGCCCGAACATTTAAATTTTCAGGGTGCCTTTTCCTTCTTTTATCCTACGCCTTTTTTGCTATTTTCTTTTTTTCCATTTTCTCGCTCCTATGTGCTGTGGTAAATACGGTAAACATCTTGTGAGAGCTTGGTAGGTTCTTAGGGGTACTGAGTCAAGATCTAAGGCCGATGCCCTATTCTCCTTGGGCCATCTATGCTCAACTCCCTCCTTTTTACATGCCTGAATATAGATACCTTGGAAGTCAAATGTGTTATGAGAAAAATATAATGACTAGGCTATAGGAGTCATCACCTAGTAGGAGGTCTTGGTCTAGTTGTCCTAAGTTAGGTAGGTAGTTCAGACCACCACTAGGATGACTTCTTTGATAGTTTTTTAGCCAGTCCGTGTTAGAGCACTTGGTTAGCAACTTGGTGCGGATTTTTGTCAGATTATGCTGGCCCTATCCCTTGTGGATTTTCATGTCTTGATTCTATTAGGGGGTAGGGTGAGAGCTGTTCGTGTGCTTTGTTGAGTATCTTCTTTGTGTGGCAACTTGATGCTTTCTTTTGATTATTATCTCTGTAGATCAATTCGTGGGATTCGACGAGCTGAGTCGCCCTATCCCATGGTCGCCAATGGGAGCAATTTTTAAAGCTCAATGAAGTGCGGAAAAGAAGTGGATAAATGTAAATTTGAGGTGGGAATTTAAAGTTGACAGAATCGGAACTTGAAGATCTGACAGTTTTAGAGACCAAGAAAGACGGCAGGGAAATGCAAAAATTCATCAATTGTCGTGGTTGTAGATTTTCGGTAACTTTTTTGACTACTTGTAGAGAAGAGATAGCTTTCCGTCTAAAAAATTAAGAAAAAATATGCTTCATGTTTGTAAACATATAACAAGGCTAGAGCATGAGGGATAAGCCTTAGTTCAGCCTTTTTCTATGTTATAGTATAGTTTTTTTCTGTTTTTACATGAAAAACTACATAAAAATGAAGGCTACACTTATCCAATGAATGCAAAACCTAAACGATAGGAGGAAAAAGGGGTTCTAAAAGTGAGTGGTTAGTGAAAATGTTTTAAATTATGATTTATTTTATTATGCATAGCATACATGACGATCACCATTTAAATTTAAGAGAGACTAGTAGCACGAGGAAACTTGATGCTAGTCTCTAGTGACATCACAATTACGAGTAAATTGGAATCATTAAAAGAAATGTTTATTGCATTGCACAATGATGATTTATAAAGTGTTTGAGCACTATGGCATTCACAATTTCATTTTGCATATTACATGGTAACTCTTGGATGCATTGCAATTGGTTTTCGATATACATGACCCACGTTGAGTTGTGAGGCACCTAAGTTGTAGGTCGTGTTAGGATTTTTTGAAAATTTGTTAAGTGAGGAAATTTTATCTCCTCGATCATTTAAAATGAAAGTGGATCTTGTTACATCTATATTATTTGTGTTAGCAGTGCATTGAGGGGCCGATCCCTTTGGTGTAGGAGAGCTACAGTAGGGCCACGGCATTCAACCAGAGGGGTGCCTCTTTTTGTTTGTGATTACAAGGTATTGTATACCAATCTATGTGTAGGGACTCCCTCTAAGGAGTGGTGTGGTTTTATCATTGACAAATGTGAGATTCACAATAGCAATTAGGACAATGTGTCCCATAGACGCTCCTGGTTGGCAAGGCCAAGGGGGTGTGGTTTCTTGAGTATAGAGAGGCCCAGCTAGTGCCTATTAGGTCCTCAAAGAGAGAGAGAGAGAGAGTGTGTGTGTGTGTGTGTGTTTTTGAGTGAGTAAGTGAGTGAGAGAAAGAGAGAGAAAAGCTAGCCTGAAGAGCCTCCACCTGGCTCTACATGTTAGTGCCTTTTGAGGAGGATTAGCAGTAGCATCATTGTCATCATGTTGGGTTTCTTAGGCCACAATTTTGTTTTGAATCTAGAAAAAGCATCAAACTTTAGAATAGTAGTGGTTCTATATGATAGCATGGGTAACAAGGAGCAACTTACTATAGATCGAGGAAGAAGAAAGGGAGTGCCTTCAGTGATTAGGCATAACAGAACAACTTGCAAGAAGAGAGGAGAGACACATGCTCTCTACCATTTCAAGACGTGTATATAGATGGAAGATGGTATATTGGATCAGCCTCGAGGGTGGCCTTTTTAATTTTGCAGAAGGAAGAAATCTAGAGATTCACAGTAAAGCAAGCATTTGGAATTGTGTAAGGGGGCCTTCCTTAGCTATTGAGACTCGGCCTTGACTAAAGGAGGCCTTGAATAAAGGAGGAGTAACCACCATAAAATATCAAAGGAGTAAAATTTTCCCTCTACAAGTGCCACCAATACATGTGCTACTATGGAGACATAATAGCTAAATGTGAGTAGCGTTGTCGTGGCCATAATAGAAGTTTCACACTAAAACTACATGTTGAGGGATCAATTCATCTAGGTGTACTAAAGGTCACATAACATTTGGAGTAAGATGAAGAAATCCATGGTCTATTAGAAGTTCAAATTGGAGCAATATTTTAAAGTTACATTATATATTTTAGAACATTTTGTGAAAAAGCTAAATCATCCATGAATTTGGTTTATATTGCTATGGATGCAATTTCTTTTTACTTTTGTTATATTTCTATTTGCATACCATATCCTTCTTACTTCTATGCACATGGATTTTCAGGTTGTTGATGTGCATCAACCTGCAATGCCACCAATTCTTGTTGTATCATGGCAAGGGAAGTTCAAGACATACACATTACAAGGAGAAAATCCCCTTATGTTTGTTTTAGTGGAAGTCTAGATGATGACAAAGACTTGTTGAGAGATAGTCATTTCAAGAATATGTTAAGAGAACCAAGGAATATGGTAAGAGAACCAAGTTGTGTGTATAATTTTGTCTTGTCTTCTCACATTCCAAAAGTTTCCTACACTTTGATGGTCATTCTTTGATTTTTGGTTGTATCCATATAGTTTGTACTACTAGGGATATTTTTTTCTTTAAAAGAAATACCTAAATTAATGCTACTTGGATATAATATAATCAATATACTTGGATAGAATACAATCAATATAAAAGAGATGTCAATACTTGGATAGAATATGACCAATGGTCCAATTAGATCCACCTAACTTGTCTCTCTCTAGGAGCTTAGGGAGAATAGGAACCTCTACTAGGGGTGTTAGATTTGGTGCTATGCTTAGAAAAAAATCAAGTGGATGCTCAAAGTTTCTATGGTTGTTGATACTATTTGCACCCAATTTAAAGCTTGATACTTGCTATATTGGATTGCAATAAAAGCATTAGTGTTGACCAATTTGGGTAGAGTTAATGAGGCATCAAGAGAGGTAGTCTAAGACTAATTACTGATATAATCATATTGAACATAAATAAATCCAAACACAAGTTGAAGAACTGTTGAGATGAGGACTCATTAGGCCCAGTAGTTCTCCTTTTGGTACACCTGTCCTGTTAGTAAAGAAGAAAAATAATACCTATAGGATGTGCATTGACTATCGTGCCCAAAACATGATCACTGTTAAGAATAGACATCCGATCTCTAGGGTAGATGACCTCATGGATAAACTACGAGGAGCCACTATTTTTAGCAAGATAGATCTCAAATTTGGATATCATTAAGTACGATTGGATACACTTGATATTTTCAAAACTGCATTTAGAACTCAGTTAAATGGTCATTATGAATTCCTTCTTATGCCTTTCGGTTTGACTAATGTACCAGCCACATTCAGTCGTATGATGAATCGTATATTTTTGAAGTATCAGAATTGTATCATTGTTTTCTTTGATGATATATTGGTTTTCAGTAAGAATGAGAGCAAACACTGTGAACATTTATCTTTGATTTTCAAATTATTAAAAGAGAATCAATTGTATACTAACCCTGACAAGAGTGAATTTTTCCAAACCCACATTGAATACTTAGGTCATATTGTTTCTTCTGATGGTATTCAAGTTGATCCTAAAAAGATAGAGACAATTTTGAATTGGCCAATTCTTAAAAATGTGCATGAGTTATGTTCTTTCTTAGGTCTTGCCAGCTTTTATAGAAAATTTGTAAGAAATTTTTCATTGCTTGCATTGCCTTTGACGAAATTGTTAAAGAAAGGAGTTATATATCATTGGTATGATAACCAAAAAGTCTTTTGATTTACTGAAATATGCTTTAACACATGCACTTGTTTTGAAATTACCTAACTTTAATCGACTATTTTTTCTAGTAGTCATTGATGCTAGCGGATCAGGAATAAGAGCTGTCCTCATGCAAGATTAACATCCCATAGCATATTTTAGTTGCAAACTTAAACCCTTTGAACTGAAGTATTCTACCTATGATAAAGAATTATTAGATGTAGTACAAGCCTTACGTAAATGAAACACTATTTAATAGAATCCGAATTTATGATCAGAACTGACCAACAAAGTATCAAACATATTCTTAGTCAGCCACAAATCTCTGACCGTCATATCAAATGGGCTGCTTTCATTCAAAGTTTCCATCCACTTATCCAATATCAATTCGGAAGAGAAAATATTGTTACCGATGCATTGAGTAGAAGACCAAGTATCCATAATATTTCCGTTCTATCTTTTGATTCCCTTATTCATATGAAGGATACCTATGACAATGACCGCAATTTTCAAGATGATTGAAATAAATTAGTTACTAATAACTGGACTTCAATTGATTCTTTGTCTTATTCTGATGGATTTATGTTTTATGAAAAAATATTGTTTGTCACTGTTCCATTTAGATCATTTGTGTTGCACTAAATTCATTGTCCTCCATATCAAGGCTATAGAGATATTATTTCTATTTTAAAAACATTGATTGAAGATTTTTATTGGCAAAAAATAGAATCTGATATTTTTAACTTTGTTTCTGAGTGTTTAATTTGTCAAAGAGTCAAGCGACACCATGGTAAGCAATATGGTTCGTTAATGCCTTTACCAATTCCTGAACGTCCATAGGAACATATTTCAATGGATTTTATAACTGGTTTGCCTAACACACACGCTAATCATGATATGATTTGAACTATCATAGATCGATTTAGCAAACAAGCATATTTTTTACAATGCAAGAAAACATTAAGTGTATCTCAAGCTGCACGATTGTTTTTTAAGACTGTTTTCACTAACCATGGTTTGCCAAAAGTTATTATTTCTGATCGTGATTCTAGATTTTTCAATAATTTTTGGATTACTTTATTTGCTAATTTGGGTACTAAAATTGATTTCTCATTTGCATTTCAACTTGAAACCAATGGGCAAACAGAAGCTACTAACAGTACAATTCTAGATCTTTTACGCGCATACACAATTTCAAAACCATAAACATGGGATACACACTTGCATCTACTTCAATTTACATACAATAATACACCACACACAACTATACAAAAAGCACATTTTGAAATCATTTATGGACATAGATTGCCTACACCTGTTACATCATTGTCCAACAAAGTTAAAGCTGTTGATGATATTGCCAATATGCATGCTACTATTTTCGATGAAGTTAAAGACATGATTACGAAAGCCCAACAATCATACACTAAACAAGCTAATAAGAGAAAAAAAGCCATGAGTTTCAATATTGATTATTATATTTGGTTACACATTGAAAAGAGAAGATTGCAAAGTGTT
Organism: Lygodium microphyllum; assembly: GCF_053477565.2. Lineage (NCBI taxonomy): Eukaryota > Viridiplantae > Streptophyta > Polypodiopsida > Schizaeales > Lygodiaceae > Lygodium > Lygodium microphyllum. The sequence continues at coordinate 141,115,124 of NC_141148.1, forward strand.
GAGAAACATCATGTTATTAAGTTAGCCCCTAGATTTTATGGACCTTTCAAAATAATTCACAAGATCAATGACAATGCATTCAAATCAGAACTATCCCAACATTGGAAAATTAGTAATACTTTTCATATCAGTTTACTATGACCTTTTAGAGGCCAATTACCTGTTCACCTTGTCTATGAAAAAAAACTCTCATTTGTTAGAAGAAGAAACTAAAATACTTGAACCTGAAACTATTCTAGACACTGACTTTATGATCACTAGAATTGGCCAAAGATATTCTAGATATTTGGTAAGTTTAAAAATCATCATGTTGAAGAGGCCCAATGGATGCACGACTGCGACCTAAGTGCTTATCCCTCACTGCTCGTTCCACATTGAGCTAATAGCAATTGAGGACAATTGCTATCCCATCCTGGGGATATGATGCCAGGAGGCATATTCCATGGTGGGTTATTCCGTGAGACCACAGTGGATTCCGTGAGGTTTTTATTCCACGGTGGATTCCGTGAGGTTTTTCGGTGGATTTCATAAAACTATATTTATTTTACGGGGCTCGTACATAAGGTAAATTCCTTGTGTGAGAAGTTGATAGGGATGCCTGTCCTTTTCGGGTATCAGATTAATTTTTGGATGATTTCGCAAAATACATATTTAAATTAATGGATGTTTATGAGTTTAGAGTGTACTTGTATTATAATAAGGTTACGAGAGAGTTCCAACCTATTTATTTATTTTGTAGTTGAAGACTGTTAGGTATTTACTGTTGTGGATTTTATCTTATTATTTTTTAACAATTGTAAATTTTATATGATATTCTAAGAAAAGTCTATGACAACTTGGAGACACTTTGGTTGCTAGACAGGGGAGGGGGATTGATCACTTGGAGACACTTCTAATGAATTGCGGGAAATCTCTATAGGGCTTCAAACTACAAGGGATCCAGTATACTTATGCACTTAATCTCTCAATCATTTTCATGATGCAATCATTCCAAAAGCGCCTTCTCTTGGTCAAGACAAAGAGATCTCCTAAGGCAGCTTCAAGATGGTTGGTGGAATCTACATCCTCTTGAGCAAGTAAAATCAAGGCATGAATTAATATTTATTTGTCGGCCTACATTAACTTTTTAAAAACCCCTGAAAAGAATTATTTTAGAGAAAAGGATATTACATTATTAGAAGGAAAAATGTTCAATGTGGCCTATAAAAGGAGGCCTCTCCATTAGTACTTTCTAGCCTTTTCATTATCATCATCTCGATCATCATCCCGATCGTTATCCCATTTTCATCACTACTCCTTCATCAATTGCATTTCCATTGAGCATGCATCAACAATGGCCAACCATCATCAACAACATACTTCTGCACTTAACAACTTTTGTCCTACTGATTACTAATTTAGTATCTACTAAGACTTGCATTGCTATGGTTTCACCTTGGTAATCCTACTACTATATTTGATGAACTTCCTTAGTTTGCGATACTACTATCAACCAATCATCATAGCTATACTTTTTTGATATAGAAAACCACACAATTGGGTGTTATCATTCTTGAATCATAAATGGACTACTCCTGTTGTGTTTAGGGTGTCTTAGTTATAACACATTCTCAGAGCTACCTCAAAATTCATCAACTCCACTATCAGCTTAACTCCCCCAATCCTTGAGATGCAAAGGCCAAGGGCTAATATAATTTTTATTTCTCTATACACACTTCTCTCATCAAGCATTTATCATATATTGTTATTGTGTGATGTTATACATTCTATGTGCTCTTGACTTACCCCAACACTTTCCATCCCTTAGAGTTTCGAAGAGGAGGGATATTAATCTAGAATTTGAAATTGGTTATAGCACTTAGAAGTAGTTTAGAAGTCTCCAAAAATGGAATCCTACATGAGTAGATAAGAACATATACAAGCTAGAGTGTATATAAACTTGTGGAGTCTATGTTACTTAAGAGTTGACATTAAGGGAGTTTTGAGGTTTCGAAAATGCCTTTTAGGATGTGGAGAGAGAGTGCTCTAGACCAATAAGAGCAAAGCCTCCGTAACGGAACTTCTATTAAAAAAATTATAAAATAATTTTACAAAAATATATAAATATAATAATATTACGAATTTGTATTTTTATTTTGTATTTTTAGTCTCTTATATTCATGATTATGACATCTTTTGCATTAATGGCATAGATTCTCGGCTACTTTTATTTAATGATGTTTCTAGATTAATGATAATGACTGATGTAATCGAAATTCAAATTGGTGAAAAGCATGGCACAGTTTTTTCCCTCCTTTCTTTTATTCCTCTATTGTTTTTCCATCCGTTATGGTAGCCTAGTTCTCTCTCTCTCTCTCTCTCTCTCTCTCTCTCTCTCTCTCTCTCTCTCTCTCTCTCTCTCTCTCTCTCTCTCTCTCTCTCTCTCTCTATGCATGTCTCTCTCTCTTCTACCATGGATACAGAAATTCGACCTTCAGCAAGGCGTCCAAGCTCCCAAATCACATCCATATCAGTGTTTAACTCATTCCAAACTGATGGAAGATGGATTCCTACTATCATTAGCAAAGGTAGTTGGATGACCATGCAACAAGCAAAACGTGGAAAAAGGCAAAGGCATGAGAGCTCGTTTCTCTCTGCTTGGAAGGGCAGAATCTGAGATTTTAAGCTTGGAGCAAATAAGAATAGCATCAAAGAGGTACTACTTTAAACCAGAATCTTAATGATTTCAGCAAAGATCCTATAGTGGATCCCGATATTTGGTTCAACGAGGATATTATTGCAATCTTAAAGATCAGAAAATCATGTACGCTACATCAAGTGAGGATGGATTTACAAAATGAAGACATTGAACTACCATGCTCCTTTGTATTCCAACTTGACAAGAAATGAGTAAGTTTTCACATCATATTATATCTACTTAGATGTATATCAAGATCTCACTTTCTAACTAACAAACATTTGTAATTTATTTTTTGCAGATATCGAAAATGAGAGAAAATAATATACACTGCAAGGACATTCAAGAAAAGATATCTTTACTATCAATATAAAATATATGTACAAATTTTGTAGCAGATGTCTATCTGCCATCTCTATGAGATATACAAGGGCTGAAGGGCAAATTTCTATATATGAAGGCTTACAAGGCGATATGGCAAAGCTATTTCTTTTTTGGAGAACTATCCTTTCTTGGAGTCCTTTTGCCTTTCTTTGATGTCTTGGATATAGAAGGTGTTGAAGCTGTGGCTTCGCCTTCCGTGGTTATAGGCACCGCATCTCCTTCATGGTGAAAATCCCCACCAATCTCTGTTGTTGGATGTATACAATTGACCATTATATACTTCAAGAGCTTTTCTCTAATGTACCAAACATGCTCATATGTATAGCAATCCTTCGAAAACTGTCACACATTTATAGAAAAAAGAGTTTTAGTTCATTATTGTTCTTACAATAGACTATATTTTTATCATCAATGGACTATTTGCAATTAATATCTATCTTAAAGTTTAGCATCTTTCATATTACCTTTACATGTTTATCATCATTAAGATAAACAAAGCTAACCATTCTTCTAGCATTTGCAATCACCCTCCAACCACAAGAATGGCTATCATCCTGATGGGGACACTGCAACCACCAACACAAAGTAAAACTATAAAGAGGACGGATGGTAGTTCATAGAATAAACTCATGTTTCAATTATTTTAATGAATAACTTATCGCAACTTGTCTATATTGCATTGTTGTAAGCAAATCAGCCGGCATAGGGTGTCTTTTCTCTAGCTCTTCAATTAATCTTTTGGCACCTCTATATATAAAATATGTTGAAATTTAGTGTAGTTACAAAAAAAAGAATTGAAATATCAAGGAGCCCTTGGATAATATAACTTAAAATTTAGCATTTCCATGGCTTCCTTTCATAGAGTTGATTAAAAAACATTGCTTATCCACAAGGTCTATTGCAATCAAGCTCTAATGAGAACTAAAAGCAATCATATCTCAACAAATTAGCAGGATAAAATCTCAAAAACTCTAATAGAATATTGAATCACTTACTTTTCATTATATGGAATTATAAGGAGCTCCAAAGTATCGAAGTCAATCAGATTGAACCAGTGCTCAATAAAACTTATATCAAGCTCATTCCTCATAAAGAATGAGATAGATGGATCAAGAACCTCAATTTTTTGTTGTATATCCAAAGGAAACTCATGCATTATACACCTAGAAAAGGCATAGAAATAGTGAGTATAAACAAGAAAAATCTTATTGTTAAAAAAATATCAAAAAGTATAAGTAATTATGGATGGATATACCTTAGGCCAACAAGAATAATACTGTCATTTACTTCTCTTCTTTTATCCTTAAGAATCTGAACACATACAGCATCAAAGGAGATAACCTCAGTTCTTTTGCCTAAGTCACCAGGTAAGAAACAAAACACACTGAATCCTTTTGGATTAGCTGCTTCAAGAAGGGTGGCTAGCTCATTTTCAAAGGACTCTAGTTGCTCTGTTTCCCTTTCTTCAACCCTTTGCCTCTTATACTCTCTCCATTTATTTGCCTGTTCCTCTTTAGCTTTCTCCTCTTTTTCATGTTGCCTTGTATCCCTCTCATGGGTGACATCCTCAACCCTGAGACCAGAATCATCTTTCTTTCTCCTAGCTGGGGGCACATTAAGGATATTAAATGTCTTCACATCAGTGAGGGGAATTGGCTCAAGGACCTTTGAAAATCTATATCTTAGCCTCCTAAGAATTACCATGTCCTTGTCCATGAGTGTGAGCCTATGAGCATGAGCAGCACAAATATAGGCATCTTGAAAAAACTCAACTAAAAAATCCTCTGTGGCTTCTTGTATACAATTAAGAGCTGTTCTTGTTCATCTGAAACTATCCAAACTATATTTGTCACAAATTTCCCTGACAAGGCTTTGAAAAGACAACTTTGGAATTGCATTGTCAAGAGCCTTTACTGCCTTCCTAATCTCCCTTAGGCACCTGACATTTTGAGAAAACTTTCTCTTTGGCTTTGTCTTTCTAGAGAGCTTCTGAGGCTTTGAAGACTGATGAATCTTTGACGTTAAATCCCTAGGATCAATCTTCTCCTTTCTTGCTGTTGCCTTAGTCCTAGCCATCTACCAAAAAAAGACATGTTACTTCTTCTCCAGCATGTCCAGCGAAACACGAGTCTCAGACAAGAGGTATCCATGCTGCATGTCGTTTTCACGCTTCAGCTGAATTTTTCTCGAGTATGCCCAGTGAAACGCGAGTGTCAAGCAAGGCGCCTGCTTGCAGCTACTTCTTTTCGTGTTTCACCGGACTTGTTGTCCATTGTGTCCAATGAAACGCGAATTTAAGACAGGAGGCATCCTTGAAGCACGTTGTTGTAGATTTCGTGTAAGGGCTGCTGAACACGGAGTTCAAGTTGCAACAAGGAAAGAGGCTAACAAGAAGAAATCAAATTTTTGATGCCAAAGTTCACTATATTCCTTATCAAGTAAATTACATGAGGTCCATGTTCAAAAAAATCTGTAGTATCTCATAAACTGTTTTACATTCAGGTGTTTGAAGATAATTATATCATTGGCACATAGGCTTGAAGTGTCTTGAAGAGTTTTGCTGGACAACAATTCTGAGCTTTTTCTGATCTAATTCAGCAAGAGATTGCCATAGGAAAAGACAATAGCAGTGGACAGCAGAGAATGGAAACACTTCTGCTGTATGACTTGAATCCAATACACTCAGCCCTCTGATTCGATTGGAATGAGCACCAGATATTTTCAGAATAAGCTCAGTTGTTCTTGTATCCCATGCTCTTACAATGCAGTCTTCATCTCCAGTGAAAAGTACACGGTTTCAGCATTCTCAAATCAGACAAATCCAGATGGTTGACCATAACTATATTTTACAAATTTGATTGTTCCATACACTTTTCAACAGGTCTTTGATATCACGCCAAGGACATCAGCTATGCTTCCACTGGTGGTATATAAACTGGTTTCAGCCACTTCTGCAACATCATCGCAGTTTTGGTTGAATGTAAACGAACCAACATCCTTAAGGAAACATTGGCTGTTATAGAAGCCCAGTGTCTTCTGGGTAACCCATAAGTAAGTTCATATTTTGCAATGCCTGTCCTGCTGCGCCTTTGACAAGATTGTCAATCACAGAAATAATAATTGCCCTTCCTGTCGTTTGTAACCTGGTCATTGTGGTCAAACGTTTACAGACTGAAGTAATGAATTGACAAGACGCTGCACCAGGCCATCGCTAAGTGCTCAATATTGTCCTGGGCAATTTCACGGACCAATCTCTGGAAAGGAAGCTTACGGATCAAGAGCTCTGTACTCTTCTAATACTTACGAATTTCCCTGAGGGTAACCCTCTTAGCATGAATCGCGCAAAGGTTGGTGTCCTCAAACAGACCTACAAGATAAGCCTCAGCAGCTTCTTGTAGAGCAAGAACGGCATGACTCTGAAACCGGAGATCAGTCTTAAAGTCCTGGGGATTCTCAATAGCCACGATAACCCTTGCAGCTAACTGTAGCTTCTCCCAAGTCTTACTGACATTGATGATAAAAATACCATCAGATGCCTCTACCACACGTATCGCTCCATCTGAAAGTCGCAATTCTTGGTGCTGAGATGCACATCGGCGGCGAGCATGAGCTAGTTGTCGGATTCCTTCTGAGAGAGATCCATGGTGGCAATCGTGGGAGCATCTTACGAGCGATCTCGGTTTGTCAAAGAGACGATCTACACTCCAGCTCTTGTCTGCCAAAGAAAGGGCCACAAAGCTTGTCTACGTGCACACTAGCAAAGAGCCTGAGGGGCGGGTAATCAGTGAAGCTCTCCACAGTCATGGGCTTGGTGGGGTTCATCTTCACAAACCCAGCTTCCGTTCTTCAGGAACTTCGGCCATTACATCCCCTGCTCATCGAAGTCCCTCTGTCATCGCCTCCTCCTCATGATCCTCGTCTGTCTCCAAGATCCGTATCAGCGAACGAATCATAGCTGGTGCCGCTTCTGAGCTTCAAAGAATACTACTCTGCTTGGTTCACCCTGCAACATTCAAGTCCGTTCGGAATGCGAAAAATTCCTGATAGTCGTCATCCTTCTTCCCCTTCGTATGCAAAGTTCCCCCCTTTTTGCCTTGTTTTCTGATTCTTCCTTGCTTCCTGATTCCTGAATCTCCTTAGTCTCCTCTTTTTTTTTCCCTTTTTCGATCTCCCCCCGTCTTCTGTTATTAGTTTTTCATTTTCGTTAACTGCGTGCCACAGTGCCAAAAATATACGAGGAGAAAATAGGGCCTCACCTCGAATCAAAAACCCTTCTTCCCCTCCAAAACAGCCTGTTTTTTTCCCTCCAAAAGCAGTTTAAACCCCAAAAATAGGTTTCCCCTCTTCATCCTTGAATAACCTTTTACACCTTTAGCTTTGGCGATAATCTTCCATTCTGCCAGTTTGCTCTTTGAGAAATCCAAATGGGGATCAGTGCATGGTTTTAGATCTGAAGATCTAGCACCAGTCTCATGACTCAACAACTTCTTGCTGTCTGATTTAGGACTTGTTTCTTTGTCTTCTTCCCATGCATTGCCACTTCTCTTTACGGTCACTTTCATTTCTTTCTGTAGGCTAACCTTCAAGACCCCTTTTACTACTTTTTCTGTAACACCATCCACCTTTGAGCCTTTCTTTTAGGGTATCTTTGGAGTCATCAATTGCCCCATTAACATACAGCTTTGTGATGGGTGATCTATGCACAAACTGCAACTTCGGCCTTGAAGATTGGATGGCAAAGTACTCCCTCGGTGCTTCACTAGCGCTTTACTCGCTTCAGAATTTTTGAGAGACTTCCTTCAACTTTATGTCATGGAAACTTTTGAACTGAGATGATCGCTTCCACAAACCTTCCTTTGATTCCATAATTCCCTGCACTTTTCTTAGAGATCATCATTGAAATTATCAGCTTGATAATGTCCTTTGGCATCAGTTTTTCATATTTTTCTAACATACACACATCATGCATCCAAACAAAATCATACACATGCACTAAGGGAATATATACATTGGATGCCGATTATCGTAATGCATCACACACACAATGAATCACACACAGAAAATAACACAAATGCACAACAAAAAAAAAGGAGGTGTATACGACTCAGATGCGCAGCAGCACGACATCCACCCCCTCTAAACCTGTGCATCCTCCGGATGTGCTAACTATCCAGGATCATTCAAGTCCACAAACAGGTCAAGTCCATCTTCTGTTTCTAGTAGACCTGTTTCTCCATCAGCTTCATCATCTATGTTCTCTGCTTTTTCTGCTTGTCTTTCTTCTACCTGCTCTTCTTCTGTCAACGCTTCAAGTGCATATTCTTTATCTTCTCTTCTCTTGAAAATCTTGATTCGTTTTCCAGCAATGGGCACCCTCAATACTGTTCCATCTAATTCAGCCAACTCATAGGTACCATTGTCAAAAACCTGTTTCACCTCATACGGTCCAAACCATCTTTGAACCATTTTTCTCATGCTACTATGCTGATTCTCTAGACTACTGTCGTAGACTAGAACCCAATCTCCTTCTTTTATGGCTCTAGGCCTCAAGCGATGCCTTAAATCAAACCTGTCCTTGTTTCTGAGTCGGGCTGCCTTCAAATGATCAACTGCTAGCTGCACATCTTCTGTCCTTCTCTCTAGTTGACGAATCCGAAGAGCTAGAAGCTCTTCCCTTGATAAATTCACATGCCACGGAAGAACACTCCAAGTGAGAGCACAAATTTCTGTAGGCATGACAGGTTTTTGCCCATACATCAACTCTGTAGGCATGTATCCAGTAGTCACACTATGTGTAGAGCGATCAGCCCACAATGCAAAAGGTAGCAATCTCGGCCAATCCCCAATCCGATCTCTACAAGCTTTTGCCAATGCTTTAACTATTGGCGGATGTCCTCTTTCACTCTTGCCATTTTCCTCTGGATTATAGGCAGTAGTAAGAGCCAATTTAATCCCAAGCCGTGAGAAGAATTCTCTAGCTTCATCTGCATCTAGCTCTCCACGATCAGCTGTAATCTTGCCTATACATCCATACCTGCAAAATATTTCTTCCAACAAGAATTTACATACTGTAGTGGTGGTCTTTGTCCGCAAAGATCTGCCTTCAACATAGTTTGTAAGATCCTCCCTAGCCAAGACAAGATATCTCATCTGCCAAAGTCCCACTGGCAAAGTAGCCAAGTCTACCACCCACTTATAATGCATACATAGTGGATAAGTCGGATGCAACTCATCACGATGTCGCACTAAAGAGTAAAGCTGGCAGTCCCTACAAGTTTCCACAAAGTGAGAAACATCTTTATACATCCCTTTCCACTAGTATCTTTCTTTGATTTTCTCATAGCTAGCCCACACACCTCTATTCCAGCCCATGAGCTCTCATGAAACTCTCGCATAATCTGTATCTGCATCGCTATATCACAAACTACTCTCAAGGGTAAGCCTCCTCTCTTCTTTGGATGCTTCCAAAGAAAACCATCTTTCAAGAAATACCCATAAGCCTTCCTTCTGATTTTCTTGAATTCATCATCTGTCCAATCAGCTCTTCGAGTCAATGAACTTAGATACTGTCCAATTTGCAGCCACTCGTCAACATAAAGTTCTTCAATAAAGGTTTCAACAGTAGATACATGACAATCATGAACAAGGACAGAAGCAACAAACTCTGTCTCATCATCTTCTCCAAGCATTGACTCCTCATCCTCATATCTCGCTCTAGATAGCATGTCAGCAACTGGATTATCTTTCCCTGCTATGTGTCGAAATTCTAGATTCAATGATTTGATATAGGCAATCCACCGAAGCATCGCTATATCTGGAGTCGAGCAACTAGTAATCATACCAAGCAAAGGCAAACAATCTATTTCCACAATAACTGAAGCTCCAATAAAATATCCTTTGTTACACTTCAGTGCAGTGACTACTCCCCACAACTCTCTTTTAATCTGCGGATATCTCCTCTGTCGCTCATTAAGAACTTTAGCTCCAAAGCAGATTGCATACCTATTTCCATCAGCATCATCCTGTCCCACAGCCCAACCTATGCCATTAGGGCTAGTATCAACTGTCAACATGATCGGCCGTCCACACTGATAATCCGCCTTGCGTAGAGTAGGAGCTGACTGCAACAGCTTCTTGAGCTTATGCATGGCTTTTGAATGCTTCTCATCCCAATGAAATTTCTGCCCCTTTCGAAGCAGCTGATAGAGAACATCTGCTATATGAGCAAAATGAGGAATCCAAATCATGTAAAATACACAAGCTCCCACAAATCTCCGCACCTCTGAAGTAGTCGAGCAATACTTTGCAATCCTGTTTATGGCATCCACCTTTGCAGGTGAAGGTTTCCTGCCATAATATCCAACCATATGCCCAACTATGATAACTTCATTAACACCAAAAACAGATTTCAGCCCTGAAAGTGTCAAATTTACCTCCTCTAATCGTGTCAATATTTGCTCACAAGCAACCAAGTGGTCAGCCACAAACTGTCTACATCCACAAAAATCAAGACTTTCATTTTTTTCTTCTTCTGCACAACCCTTAATAGGCACATCATCTAGAAAAGGCATGGTATACTGCGGAATATAGTCTCGTAGAACTCTATGCATAGCATTCATCATATGAGCAACTGAGTTTGTGGCACCTTGAGGCAAGGTACACATCCTCACAAGACCCATAGGTGTCCGCATAGTAGTAATATCCCTGCTTTCCAAGGCAAGCTGAAACTGATCATAACCTGAATACAAGTCACCTAAAGAATAGATGGCTCGTCCTGCAAAAGCCTCAGCAAATTCATTCACAACTGGACCTGTTCCCACATTCCTGATTGTCACTTTGTTCATGGGCTGCATATCCTGAATAAATCTCAAAGTACCATTCTTCTTTGGTACAGTAAACCACCTGTTAGAATAGGGTGCAGAAGAGGGTTCCAAAATCCCCATTTTAATCTTCTCATTCAGCAATTCTATCAGCTTTGGCAAGTGTACTTTAGGCACAGGTATAGGACGTATATTCCATGGTACATGAGGAACAGTGAAGATGACCATAGGTGCAACCAATTCGGGACTAATGCAACCAATTTCATGTGGAAAGAAAGCAAATGCCTTACCATGACGTCCAAGCATCTCTCTAAAACATTCTTTTTCCACTGGAAGCAAAAATTCATCATTTCCAATCTTCAATTCTGCAAGAGTTTCAGCTGTAAACTTATGTCCAATATTTGCAGGTTCTCTCAACATAGGCTGCTTCATAGCTTTTTCAATCTGCTCATCACTATCAGGAGGAAGCGGGCCTGCAACCGGTTTAACCTTCTTATCAACTGTTTTATATTTTGTGTAAACCTTGGCATCATTCAAGCACTCTTTTCTTTGCTGCAATTTCTGCAAATTTTCAGCAACTCTCAACTCTTTTGGCTGAAAAATTTCAGCCTTTTGCTCTATGGACTGCATCGGTGCAGCCTGAAACTCTGTATGCAGAAATTTTTCTGCATTCAACTCCGTTGGCTGAATGGATTCAGCCCTCGGCTCTGTGGATTGCATAGGTGCATCCTGAAACTCTGTATGCAGAAATTTTTCTGCATTCAACTCTGTTGGCTGAATGAATTCAGCCCTCTGCAGCTCTGTTAGCTGATCAAGATCAGCCATAAATTCAGTTTGCTGAGTTTTCTCAGCCTCTAACTTTGTTTGCAGCATAAAACCAGAAATTTCCTGAAACATATCCAAGGTTTGCATAGGTATGATCTTTGAACCCTTACATACATCAGTTTTCAGTATTACTCCCATCTCAAACAATGTATCTGCATAAGACATCCCTTCATATAATCCATCTACATGCTCTTCTGCTTGCAAAATACCTGCATTCTTTAACTCTTTCTCCTTACGACCAATGTACTGCCTGGCAGCTCTAGGCAAATCTGAAATTTTCTGATAACTCACTGAACTATCTGAAGAAAAACCAACAAAATTATTGGAGAAAGACTGGCTGCCAGGAGGCGAGATCTCCTCTTTTCTCCGCTCCGTACCACTGGCGTCTCGCAAGACAGTGGTACCTAATGAAAATCCAACTCCTTTGCAGGTAGTGGTGCCTCATGCAAGGAGTCCCTGTTTCTCGGATGATTTACCCCAACAGTCATAAATTGAACAGCTCGCATACCATCTTTACTGCGTATCCGTGCATAAGCTGACCCGTCATCCATCACTTTCGTTTCCATTCTTGCTTCTGTAATGAAAGGCTGTCCAAGAATAATCGGATAAGAGCATGAATCCTGAGCAAAGCAATGATAATCCTCTTCAACATTACCAATAGAAATTCTGATACTCGGACAAGCAGCATACATATCACCAGAAGTATTATTGGCGGCTCTCATGCGCCAGCCATGCTCTGCATCCATAGGCCACTTGCCACTCTCATAAACACCTCGAGCAATAAGATTAATCTCAGAACCATGATCGACTAAAGCGACCAATGGAATTTGTTTCTCTCCAATCCTTACCACTGTCTCAGTGGTTGCTCTAGCCCAATGACTTCGTGAAAAATGGCTGCGAGGAATGAGAATAGGGGTATCATCATCTTTATACTGCATAGGCTGAACTATTTTCTCCAATTGCGGATTAACAGAAGCATTCTCAACCATCACTGCATCATCATGCTCTTCCCCAAGAACTCCATACCACAATCCCTGTAAAGCAGCTCCTTCCATCGCATGTCGTTTCCTCCACAAAAGATCCTGCATCTGATCCTGTATTTCTCTTCTAGCAATCCCAAGAGCTTCTCCAACAGTAAAAGTAACTTCACTATTCAAAATTCTTTCATGAAAAATCTTACTCATATCCGTGTGCATATCAAGGTCTGACAAGAGCTTGAATCCTGGCTCCTTTCTTGGTTGCCTCTTTTCTTTCATCTGCTTATCTCCCATAGGTTGTTCAAGACCTGTTTGAGCTGGAGAACTTGACATAGGTGGAGCTGTAACAGGTGGTGAAACAAAGTCACCCCCTCTAGTCTTTTTGGAGGTGCTGGGACCCTCCTCATCTCTTCTTCTCTTTTCCTCAACCATGGCATCTAAACCCTGCGTTTTAGCCATATAAGCAAAAATAGAATACCTGTCAACAGGAGAATCCCATCCTGTTTCTCCTCGGATGCTGGAGCCCACACAAGTCATAGTAGATGCCTGAACTTTCCCTCTTCTCGCTATCTCCAAGGCAGAGGACCATAAAGCAGAGTCTCCATCAGATTTCTGCTCAAGCTGGACTCCATAAGCTGAAGCATCTCCTCTAACACTCACATAAGCTAATCGCACAGCCATATCATCAACAAGCTTCTTCATGCCTCCCTTACCGAAGTTCGTGTCAAGAGGAGCGCCAGTCTCTGTCAACCATATCTTCCCATCTTGTCCCCAGAACACTACATTCTTCTTACGTGCTTCCTGAAAAGCATCACAATCTCTGCAGTGTTGGTGCTCTGTACTATCGCACCAAATACATCGTCTCCCTTTTCTTTGACCAGCTGGAAAAGCAGTCGCTGGAGCAGGTGCTACAGCAGGTACTGACATAAGTTGCTCCTTTAACTTACCAACTTCAGCTTTGACTGCTTCAATCGTCAAATCTGCCAAGCCTTTAATAACATCATCTACAGATAAGGGTACTGGAGCAGCAGGAACTGGTGGATTCACAGCAGGAGGAGTAGGCTTAGGCAAAGAAGTTGCAGCAAGGGTAGAAGAAGAAGTCTCCAAGGATTTTTCAGGAATTGATCCTGTATTACGATGCAATCTTACTCTCCTGCGCTGCTTCTTAACAAGAGCATTCACAGCATCAATGACATGTCTCCACTTGGTCTTTAAACCTGAATCAGTAGCTTGATCTTCCAAAAGATCATCCAACTTTTCCTGTAAATCAGCATCTGCAGCTTGTAAAAATAACTCCACTTTCTGCATCTCCAAAGCTTGCTGTTCAGTCCCATCCAACTGATCATAGCGGCTTTCAAACTCTCGCAGAAGAGCGGTAACAGAAAGTCCCTTATTAGGCATAGAAACCCATGCTAAAAAATTCCTGCGATTCATAAGACCTGTATCCTCCAGGAAATATTCATCTTTTAATGCCTTCTTAAATTCAGCCCAACCTGCATGTGTTTCTTGAATTTCTGCAATTCGGCCTTCAAGAGCACGCACCACGATCCGCAAGAAGTAGCGGCTCCAAACATCTTGAGAAACCCCAAAAAACTTCATCTTTTCTTCATACAAATGCAGGTAAGTTGACACTTGCTGGCCATTAAACTGCTTCATCTCCTGTTGGACAGCTTTCAAGGCATCCATAGCATAACTGTCACGTTTTTCGTGAGCTTGCTGCTGCATATACATGGTAAATGACTGAAACAGATTCTTCATGACATTATCATCTGTCATCTCTTCTTGCGAGTCTCCCATCTTGCTGAAAAGTGACGCAGCACTTTCATGTCGGGTTCACCAGAAATGTCGTAGATTTCGTGTAAGGGCTGCTGAACACGGAGTTCAAGTTGCAACAAGGAAAGAGGCTAACAAGAAGAAATCAAATTTTTGATGCCAAAGTTCACTATATTCCTTGTCAAGTAAATTACATGAGGTCCATGTTCAGAAAAATCTGTAGTATCTCATAAACTGTTTTACATTTAGGTGTTTGAAGATAATTATATCATTGGCACATAGGCTTGAAGTGTCTTGAAGAGTTTTGCTGGGCAACAATTCTGAGCTTTTTCTCGATCTAATTCAGCAAGAGATTGCCACAGGAAAAGACAATAGCAGTGGACAGCAGAGAATGGAAACACTTCTGCTGTATGACTTGAATCCAATACACTCAGCCCTCTGATTCGATTGGAATGAGCACCAGATATTTTCAGAATAAGCTCAGTTGTTCTTGTATCCCATGCTCTTACAGTGCAGTCTTCATCTCCAGTGAAAAGTACACGGTTTCAGCATTCTCAAATCAGACAAATCCAGATGGTTGACCATAACTATATTTTACAAATTTGATTGTTCCATACACTTTTCAACAGGTCTTTGATATCACGCCAAGGACATCAGCTATGCTTCCACTGGTGGTATATAAACTGGTTTCAACCACTTCTGCAACATCATCGCAGTTTTGGTTGAATGTAAACGAACCAACATCCTTAAGGAAACATTGGCTGTTATAGAAGCCCAGTGTCTTCTGGGTAACCCATAAGTAAGTTCATATTTTGCAATGCCTGTCCTGCTGCGCCTTTGACAAGATTGTCAATCACAAAAATGATAATTGCCCTTCCTGTCGTTTGTAACCTGGTCATTGTGGTCAAGCGTTTACAGACTGAAGTAATGAATTGACAAGACGCTGCACCAGGCCATCGCTAAGTGCTCAATATTGTCCTGGGAAATTTCACGGACCAATCTCTGGAAAGGAATCTTACGGATCAAGAGCTCTGTACTCTTCTAATACTTACAAATTTCCCTGAGGGTAAACCTCTTAGCATGAATCGCGCAAAGGTTGGTGTCCTCAAACAAACCTACAAGATAAGCCTCAGCAGCTTCTTGTAGAGCAAGAATGGCATGGCTCTGAAACCGGAGATCAGTCTTGAAGTCCTGGGGATTCTCAATAGCCACGATAACCCTTGCAGCTAACTGTAGCTTCTCCCAAGTCTTACTGACATTGATGATAAAAATATCATCAGAACGCCTCTACCACACGTATCGCTCCATCTGAAAGTCGCAATTCTTGGTGCTGAGATGCACATCGACGGCGAGCATGAGCTGGTTGTCGGATTCCTTCTGAGAGAGATCCATGGTGGCAATCGTGGGAGCATCTTATGAGCGATCTCGGTTTGTCAAAGAGACGATCTGCACTCCAGCTCCTGTCTGCCAAAGAAAGGGCCACAAAGCTTGTCTACGTGCACACTAGCAAAGAGCCTGAGGGGCGGGTAATCAGTGAAGCTCTCCACAGTCATGGGCTTGGTGGGGTTCATCTTCACAAACCCAGCTTCCGTTCTTCAGGAACTTCGGCCATTACATTCCCCTGCTCATCAAGTCCCTCCGTCATCGCCTCCTCCTCATGATCCTCGTCTGTCTCCAAGATCCGTATCAGCGAACGAATCATAGCTGGTGCCGCTTCTGAGCTTCAAAGAATACTACTCTGCTTGGTTCACCCTGCAACATTCAAGTCCGTTCGGAATGCGAAAAATTCCTGATAGTCGTCATCCTTCTTCCCCTTCATATGCAAAGTTCCCCCCTTTTTGCCTTGTTTTCTGATTCTTCCTTGCTTCCTGATTCCTGAATCTCCTTAGTCTCCTCTTTTTTTTTCCCTTTTTCGATCTCCCCCCGTCTTCTGTTATTAGTTTTTCATTTTCGTTAACTGCGTGCCACAGTGCCAAAAATATACGAGGAGAAAATAGGGCCTCCCCTCGAATCAAAAACCCTTCTTTTCCTCCAAAACAGCCTGTTTTTTTCCCTCCAAAAGCGGTTTAAAACCCAAAAATAGGTTTCCCCTCTTCATCCTTGAATAACCTTTTACACCTTTAGCTTTCGCGATAATCTTCCATTCTGCCAGTTTGCTCTTTGAGAAATCCAAATGGGGATCAGTGCATGGTTTTAGATCTGAAGATCTAGCACCAGTTTCATGACTCAACAACTTCTTGCTATCTGATTTAGGACTTGTTTCTTTGTCTTCTTCCCATGCATTGCCACTTCTCTTTACGGTCACTTTCATTTCTTTCTGTAGGCTAACCTTCAAGACCCCTTTTACTACTTTTTCTGTAACACCATCCACCTTTGAGCCTTTCTTTTAGGGTATCTTTGGAGTCATCAATTGCCCCATTAACATACAGCTTTGTGATGGGTGATCTACGCACAAACTGCAACTTCGGCCTTGAAGATTGGATGGCAAAGTACTCCCTCGGTGCTTCACTAGCGCTTTACTCGCTTCAGAATTTTTGAGAGACTTCCTTCAACTTTATGTCATGGGAACTTTTGAACTAAGATGATTGCTTCCACAAACCTTCCTTTGATTCCATAATTCCCTGCACTTTTCTTAGAGATCATCATTGAAATTATCAGCTTGATAATGTCCTTTGGCATCAGTTTTTCATATTTTTCTAACACACACACATCATGCATCCAAACAAAAGCATACACATGCACTAAGGGAATATATACATTGGATACGGATTATCGTAATGCATCACACACACAATGAATCACACACATAAAATAACACAAATGCACAACAAAAAAAAAGGAGGTGTATACGACTCGGATGCGCAGCAGCACGACAACGTTCTTTTCACGTTTCATCGGACAACTCATGAAAAGCAAAGAAATCGACAAAACCAATAAAAAAGAGCTTTGATCTAAGGAAAGCTTTTAAAATTACATAAAATATCCACAGAATTAGGGAAGAAGTTTGAAGATTTCCTTAAATCTCCACAACATTAAGGAATGCTCCCACTGTGGAAAAAATTCTTTTGTAGTACTAATAAGCTCATAATAGCATAAAGGATTAAGGAAAAGTATCAAAAGAATGCATTGAATGGAGCCTGTTATTGAAAAGCAAGATGCAGAAAACCATACCTTCTTTTTAGCTTATTCTTCACAATCTCAGCCTAATGACGAGAATATGCTCGAAGGTTTCCTTTGTTGGGGAAGCAGTGAAATGCTTGGAGATTGGAAGGAACACCAAAGGTAAAGGCGGAGTAGCAATGTTTTCTGCTTGCTGGAAATGCGATGAAAGACGAACGTAGTGAATTTGCATGGACTCAAAGTTCTTGGCAAAGTGTTAAGTAACACACGTGTGACGTATTCTCGCTTACCGAAATTTTTTTATCTATGGTACAAGCATTACTTGGAAAAGTGTTATGTAACACATGTGTGACATATTTTCGAAAAAAGGGAGTGCGCACATCTTCTGAGGAGTTTGATACGATGTGTTAAGTGAGACACATGTGCACGTATTCTGAGGCATTTTGTGCATGCAAAAATATTGGAAATTTCATCCAAATTTGCAATCCCGTTTATTTTTCCATCATTACACGAACTTTTTCGTTGGAACTATCACCACATGCTTAACGGTCAATATAAAAGCATTTCAAAGCCATTTCTCCGACATTGTCTTCTTTTCTCTCGAAATTTCATCTCGACTTCCCTTCAAGGTCCTTGCTTCCTGTGTGAAGAGTAGTTCAACAATCTTTGATAGGTAACAAAAATTTTTTATTACAAGTATTTTAACAAAATAAATTTGATTAATATAGAAAGAATTTTTAATAACACTTGAATAATTACAGATGTTATGTGCTTTGTATCTATTAAAAGCAGCATAGCTTTTCTTGAAAGGATTTTATCATAAATTTCTGTGTTTCCATAGAATTAATTTATAGTTCATGTTTATCTTCTTGATTTGCATCTTTTGACTGGTGAAACACGAAATAATGTCCCTGTTAGTGATATTTTGCTAAGTATCGCGTTTCATCGGTGAGATATTGAAATAATTTTCATCTTCAAGGTAGTGTCCAGTGAAACGCGATTTCTTCACACGCATTTGCCTTGGACACTTTAATTTTCGCGTTTCACCAGTCAACTAAAAATTTTCTCCTTTTTTTATTTTTTTGTCTTGAAAAATGCAATTTTGGGGCCTCTTTCCATGGTCCCATCTTGTTTTATTGGATATTGTTGCTATTCTGCTTTGTTTTCAGGGATAAATCTTTTTCTGGTCAAGATGACAAAGAGGAAGCTATCTCTGGAAGAAATGGATGAGGAGGAGCTAATGGAGACATCTGATGATAGGCTCTTTGATTTCTTACACACCACTGGAAATTCTTCCAAGTTTGGCTATATCAGGGAAAATTTCAATGTTCCTTTTGATTTGAAGGAGTTATTGGAGGATCTTGAAGATAAACTTAAGGATTACAGATGTTTTTATGATAGACATGTGCAAGGTTTGGAAGTCAATGGATTTGTTCATTATAGTGATGTCATGGGAGCCACTAGTACATCCAGGTCAACTTTGCTAGGCAGGTTCAACCTCATTGATGAGGAATTCAGAAAGAAAGAAACATGTTGCCCTTTCCACATGTATCAACACCAATGCCTTCTGATCCACAAGGACGTTGGATTTATTGTGTATCTTCAGTACATGAAAAATTCTTCTCCAGATATAGACCAACAGGGAAAGCTAGAGGATATTGCAAGTATGGATAAGGAGGTCGAAGAGAAGGAGGAGATGTTCCAAGAAGATGTTGAGAATCAACTTGTCCAAGGTTTTGATGTAGGTTTGTTCAAGAGTGACAATATCACAATGGTGGAAGAAAAGGAGATCGAGCCAAGTGCACAGGTTGATGAAGAAGGTCCTCTTGCATGTGTTCCAACATTTCCCACTTATCTTATCAACAAGAAGAGATATGTGTTGCTAAATGATATTCAACATCTTTTTGATCTTAGAGAAGATTATTGCTTAGCAATCCTTGCAGGTTGGGGCAAAAATGACATGAATTTTATAGGTTATGAACAAGAACCACTAGCAAGTCTTGATGTTGAGGGAGAGAATTTCCAAGATAGCTCTATATCTTTACATACATGTATTAATCAGATCATAGAATAAGAAATGGGGGGGCCACCTATAGAAGAAGAGTTCTTGCAGGTCCAGAAGAAACTTCATATTGATGATGTAGGGTATGAAGAGAGATTGAAGTCTCCATCAGATGAGAAGCCCAAGAGTTCAATAAATCTTTATGATGATAGTCTTCTTGAAGAAGACGAACACCCTAAGGTATGAAATATAATTCGAAGTTACCTATTGAGTTTATGTTAGACTTTATTATGCATTATAGATAAATATCTTATATCTTGTACTGTTGTGGTTTGTTCTGTAGATTGAGATTGAAGATCTAGACAACTTTCTTGGAAGAGCCAAGGGCTCTAGGCCAATGAAGCTTGGAAAAAATCAAAGCCTTGGCCATTATATTGGAAACTTAAACAATCAAACAATTGTAATATATCATAGTAGATTGTCAAGCTCTCCAAGTCTACCAATGATGGCTTTGAGAGCTATCTCAAAGGTAATTGGATCTCAAGTTTTCAGCAGAGGTTTGGACAAGATCATTTTAGTGGAGAAGGAAGAAGCCATAAGAGTTTTTGGCTTCATGCCTGGATACAGTGGATCTAGAGCTGGATATTTTGGAGTTCTTGGCTCCTATTTGCTCTCTTATGTAGGAGATAGTAAGAATTTGAAGCTTCTTCCAGACTATCGAAAACAAGAGTTTTTGAAATATAGAGGTCTTATTGAGTGGGATGAAACAAAAGATTCCTCTAGAGGCCCTGTCGAGCTACCTGAAACCAAGGACTCCTCTGAAGGCCCTGTTGAGGTACCTGAAACTAAGGACTCTTCTGCAACACAATCAGACTAGAAGATGCCAAAGATTAAGGGTTTCTTGAAACCCATCTTTTCCCAACTCTTTGTTTGGTTTGTAACCATTCTGTAAATCTTTGCTTTGCGCAAGAATTTAAATATCTATCTTTTCTTCTTTGGGTAACAATTTGTATAGTCCTTGCTAAAGATGATGTATTACTTGATGTGGTTTTATCTTTAAGCTTGAATTTATGCCAAATTTGTCGATAGAACCATTGAAAGACCTCTAATAAACCGTTGGCTTTGTGTCTTCCACCTCCATGTCTTGTGTGTCTGAAATATTTTGTTCTTGCTTGATAATGTGATTTTTCCATACCTTGAGTTGACCAGATAGATAGAGATCCATATTATTTAATAAAGTATGGAGCATGCCTGTATAGAATATGCTGCATAGTCAAAAAATAAAGAAAGTTATTAAAAAACATTATATGAGTTCGACAATGAAGAAACAAACATATACAAACTTCTTACCATATAGTGAGTAAAGTGTTGATCACCCCAAGCTTCTTTCATTGCCTTTTTGAAAAGGTTCAATTGGTTTTTAAAGTCTTTGAGATCATCATCATTCCATTCAGTCTTATCAAAATAAAAAAACACTTTGTCTAGTGTTTCCCAAACTTTAGCTCTTCTATTTCGAGCTTGTCCATTATCAGTGTGATCCTTAACTGCATTATGTAGGGATTTCCACTGATTAAATTTAATAGTTGAGCCACCATTTCTCGAGTTTATCTTGCCAAGTCTCCCATGAAAGCCTAGAAACCTTCTAGCCTTCACTCCACCAATAAATGGTTTTTTTGGGACACAATTACCATCCTTAGACTTTTGAAGATCTGGTTCAATAACAACATTGCCAGCATGCAAACCAATTGCAAAGAGAACTTTTTCAACCTTTGTTATAGCATCTGTTCTAGTTGATAATGGCTTCAGCTTCCATGCAAATCCTATATAGAGATGAACAAGCTTTTCAATTATCCTGCAAAGTGCATGAAGTGTACAAATATGGGCATTCGCTAAAGGAATGTCCAAGACTGGTTTAAACTGTTGATCCTTATTGTGCCTAGAGGGAGGTATATTCCAATTGCTTGAGTTTAACTCTGTAGCTGGTGACATGCAGTATAAGCAAGGAGATCTCGAGTTAGCTCACTTTGATACATTATACATACACTTGAGTGTCTTTAGGTCACTAGCTATGTGCCACTCAATCCTGTAGTTCCCAAATCCTTCAACAAATAGCTCTTCTCCTGCTTGTTGCCTTTGAATAACATTAGGTATTGATGTTTGATGAAAAACCCAATATAGTATATCAAAATTCTTAGTATCTACCTCAAATGCTCCTAGCCACCAGATGTTATATTCAGATTGAACACTAAATGATGTTGAGTGATTGCAATGACCTGATGAAAGTGCTCTATTCATCAAGGTAATAGAGATTCTCTCCAATTTTTTACATTTCAGAATCTCACTTTCATCAAGTTTAATCACAAATCTGTGCCTCTACTACTGACAAGTCATAAAATTTGATCATTAACCATTGTAGGGTGGGCAAGGCAAGGAAAATATTGTTATATTCATTGAATGTAACCTCCTTTTTCTTGCCCTTGAAGCTAGCCTTGATATGAAAAGGCTCACCTAGAATCTCCATCACTTTGTTATTAACTCTCTGTCTGATAGTCCTAACCACAAATGACTTCGGAAGTATGCACTTGTGTACCTGTCCTTGCTTCATATTTGATTGTAAAAGCTGGAAAAGTTGCATATAAGCATCTCGACTGATACCAATACTATCCAGTGTCTTCTGTACTAACTCAGAATCCAAAGAATGATCCTTTACAAATGACTCCAAGCATTGTTTCTTTGCCTTTTTAAATTTCTTCTTCTCCAAAATATCCTTTGAAACTACTGAAGGAAGAAGATGATAATAAAACTGAGCTGCTTTTAAAGAATCTCTTTCACTTGCATTTGGTTGTAGAAGAGATCTAAGTAAAATTAGCATCACAAATCAATGCAAGTAGTTTAAATAAAGCCATATTTAAGATTTTTCAAGTGAAAAAAAATATACATTGCTGCTTGGATTCTTTTACTACGGCCTCCTCCTCCTCGTTTGAGATTCTCAATATTTTTAAGAGCTCTTTGTTGATTTCGAAGGCCTAATAAAGTTTGCTTTCGTTGATAAGCTTTGATACGCTTTTCCAATGAATGAATTTTTTGTTGACAATCCTCTAGCTTCTGCAACAACTCTATATTGTGTTTCATCAAAAGATGATTCTCTAGTCCAAGGATATCCTTTTCTGCAACAAGATTAAGTGTATAACCTAAAAATCCATTGTAGCCACATCACCAATAAACCTCATTAATGATGAGCTATTATAGAAAGGAGGAGTGCTATTTCTGCTAGGATCTTTGGGATATAGCTTTCCATCTAACCAAAGATCAATATTCTTCTTTCCTTCAAACCTCAGTATATGTTTCATAGACTCTGTAACCGTGATAGATTTTGTTCTCTTTCTTATTGGTTCATACTCACTGTCCAACTCAATATGAAGATGATAGAGAGGTCTTTTATGAGAGCTACAGAGATCATTAGATGATTGATCCATAGCTAAGTTACAGAGATCATTGGGTGATTGATCCATAGTTAAGGATATGATTAGAAGCAAGAACGAAAACAAAGAAGAGACTACTAAGTAGGAGAAAAAAAGAAGAGAGAAACGATGGAGGGAGGCAATCGAGTATCCACCAAAATTCAAATTGAATATTACTTTTCACTTTAATGAGGAGAGGTAAGATCTTCATTATGACAACCTTGCCAACTTTATGGCGACCTAGATTTCTAGGTTTGATGTGACCACGAGAATATCACGACAATGACTTATTAACGAATTTTGATATTTTAACTTACCAAAATATAAACCTTTTAAAAATTCTATAAAATGATTTTATTTCTTAAATTGTTTTCTCTCTCTAGGATCTCTTACAGGGCATTTTCGAGACCTCAAAACTCCCCTAATGAGGTTACTTTTAGATATTTGATGTGACAACATGAGAAGATATACCATGCATGTCAGCATTACCAAATTTCTAAATTGGTCCTAGATTTCAATTACAACAAATCAGAGTTTGAGATTGTATGTTTATCATGATTGGGATGCTCCATATTCATCTCAAGGCATGAGCATCTCAATGTATAGTTATGAGGATAACTATAGTTCTTGGAAGTTTTTCTAATAGGTCTAGATCATCACATGTTCTATCCATCACAGCTATGTATATCATGCTTTAGATGGTGACATTGGATTTCAAAATTGTTGGAATTTTTTGTATTAATTAGGTTTATATTTTTTAGTATTGTTATGTTTCTCATGCTTTGAGTGGTGACAAATCATCATTTCTCTTCAATTTTTTCTTATTAGTCAAAAAATATAGATCTAGAGGTGTTAAGAGTATTTAATTTATAGTAGATCTATTATAACAACTATAGATAGATTGCTTTCTTGATCCATGGCATTCCCTATAATAGCTTTAGATAGATTGCTCCATCTCCTACAATGTTAGCCCTTATATCACAAGGAACTTTTAATCATTCCCTACTTAGGGAGAAAAAAGAGAATTACTTATTTACCTAGTAAAGAATACACAAGTAGGGAAAATGGAACATTTCCTAGTTAGAGAAAATTCCATATTTAGGAAAATTCCTATTAGGAAAATTTTCCCTATGTAGAAATTTTCTTACAAATGGAAATTTCCATATGTAGGAAATTTACTATGTGATTCCCTAATTTCTCTAACTAGAAAATGTTTCATTTTCCCTATCATTTACTCTCCCTACTTATGCGTATTTTTAACCAAGGAATTCTCTTTTTTCTCCTATGTAGAAAATGATTAAAAGTTCCTTGTGTAATCTGATGAAGCGATGATGCTAAAAGGCTTATCTATGTGATGAAGCATGGTGAAGCACAACGTGTATAGTTCAGTACCTCGAGATAGGTCAAAGATGCACAGAATAATACATTGCAAGACCATCGGTTCATAGATATCATATAGCTCTAGGC
Organism: Lygodium microphyllum; assembly: GCF_053477565.2. Classification (NCBI taxonomy): domain Eukaryota; kingdom Viridiplantae; phylum Streptophyta; class Polypodiopsida; order Schizaeales; family Lygodiaceae; genus Lygodium; species Lygodium microphyllum. The sequence continues at coordinate 141,139,630 of NC_141148.1, forward strand.
ATCAAATGTAGTACTAGAAGCTGAATCGTAGTAGATATGCCTAGCGCTCTCTCTCTCTCTCTCTCTCTCTCTCTCTCTCTACATCCATAGACTACTATCTAGTTATCCAAAACACATATCCTAATGGCATTCTCAAAATACTTCTCTGTATATAAAATTCTGGTTTATGCTAGGTTAGAGAAGTTTGTATGGAAAAAGAAACTCTTTAGCTATTCATATGGATAGGGGCAAAACACAATGTTGCACATCTAATTGGACTAATGCAAACACAATGTAGACTGATATGTAGAACATGATGTTGTAAGTCTTGATTGGACTAGTGTGCACAACACAATGTTGGACGTCTTGATAGGTAAGCAAGACTAGGTAGCCAACCTCCTCCTCCTCTCTCTCTCTCTCTCTCTCTCTCTCTCTCTCTCTCTCTCTCTCTCTCTCTCTCTCTCTCTCTCTCTCTCTCTCTCTCTCTCTCTCTCTCTCTCTCTCTCTCTCATTTTGTAGACACACACAACACAATATACTAGACATTCTCCTCATCCTCACCCTTTTTTCTCTTCTTTGTGTTCTAGATTCTTTGTTTCTCTCTCCCATTACCACATATTTTTATTTTGTTCCCAACATTCCAAGAACAACAATTCCAAACATAGCCTTCCAATAGCAAAAGCTTTATGTGTCTCAATGTTTCCCTTGATTATTGGAAGTTTTATTCTAGCACCTGAATGGGTTTGATATCTTTTTGTAGCATGAGCTCCAAATACCCATTTATGCATGCCCTCCTTTAATGTTACTTATGCATTTTTCAAAATAATGTCTCTCTATGTGTATGTGTGCATCATATGAATATATGCACCCCTAAGTAGCGAAAAGTATGTCACATGTGGACATAGCTCTTGTTGGCTATATGATCTCTTGTTGATAATAATATTTATGATCCTCTAACTAACAAATATGATGAGCTCTTGGGTCATGATGGTGACTCAATCTATGGTTAGAACCTCTAAGAAGTTAACCTCATCTCATGGAATGTTAAAGGCCTATGTTTAGAAAGCTAGAAGGTAGCTTGGAGAAGGTTTTTAAGGGCCAGGAAACCTAATGCATTGGATATGCAAGGGAAAAAGCTCACCAGTGAATACATCCAAGCACTAAACCTTCCTAGCTATGTGTGTTTTTACTCTTCTTCAAGTAGAGGAAAGGGAGTAATGATCCTATTAATGGAGGAGGAGTTCAGTCCCATGTTAAAATGGAAGGAGGAAGAAGGAGTTGTTGTTGCTCCTTCCATGAAATACAAGAAAATGGCAGTTGGCATGTGGTTATATGGCCTTCTTGCATCCATGAATATAATAGGGCTTTGGGAAACTTTGAAAGAACAATTTTCACAAGAGTGTACCATCTTAGTAGGGGGACTAAAACAAGATTCCAACTAAGGCTGACGAGTTGTATGCAAATTGTACCATGATTAAATGTGAGAAGGAAACATCGCATCACTTGAAAAGGATGTACAATTTGATGGATGTTTTCCACATGATTATTGATGGCCTTTGCTTTGCATAACAAACATAATGACTAGTCTTAGCAAACTACAAGATGTAATAAGACCTATACCAATCTAATCCATGGTCACCCTCTACTAATAACTCCCAAATGTGCATCCAACTTTTTGTTGATGATAATTCAAATCTAATTTTGCTAGATAGGGCTAATTTGGGGCTAACATGTATGAGTAGTTTAGAGGCATAAAAATTAGTAAGCTTAATATGTATTTTCTCTATCTAGGTTTGGAAGATACATGTGATTGGATTCCTTAATTGGGTTGTAAGATGATCAATGCAAGGGAATGTTTTCTTGTATCAAGAGTTCCCTCTAGGGTTGGGCATATGGACTCGATGCTAGGAAAGAGGAAAAATAGATTAAACACATTTTGTGCCTTACCTCTAAGTTTTTGAGGAAACTTAGGAGCGGTAGACAATATACTCTCACCTTCCTTAATGTTTTTAATAATAGTAACCCTTATTAAAAGCTCACAGATAATTCAATTTATTACCAATGTACAACTAATCCTTGTTATTAAAAGCTCATAGATAATTCAATGTCAAGTCCATATCAAGGACAACAAATTGTCCCCTCTTGCTAATCAAACTATCATGTCTACTAGTATTTATATGTATTGAGCTACTCAAATGTTGGCTAACAATTAGTGATTAGTTTGTCATCTATTACCTTCACATGGCTTGCTACACCATTAATATAAAATTTTGGAGGAGTAAGGAGGAGAAGTTTCCAAATTATCAGAGAAAAAGAAAGAAGCATTGTTGCATTAGATGGGCATGAAATGAACAAAATAGAGCTATTTTTACCATAGGATTGAATAATTAACTAGGTTGAGGCCACCGATTTGTACAATATGGGCCATTTTTAGTGAGTTTCTAAGATTTAATCCAAGGAAATACAAGTCCATAACTACATCTAGATATGACTATTTAACTAGGAGTGGAGAGGCCATGTGTAATGATGCATGCATGTATACATGTGTATATGCATGTACTTGGGGTAGATGGCTCTTAGACAATCTAACATTCATCTACATATGGTCAATTCCAACTTTAAAAATTTCATACTTTTGTTGAAGTGCTTGAACTTCAATATTTAGACCAATGCTTCAATTTCTTATATTCTCCTATACAAGGAATTTTGAGAGAATGCATGCAATTCTCTATATGTACATATAATTCCTACTATTAAAAGTGGAGAAAAATATTATTATATTATCCTGTATAGGAAATTTTGAGTGAACTTAGGAACTCACTAAAGTGATCTATAATCCCCTACTATTAGAAGTGGTAAATCTCATGATCCTATTCTCTTATATAGGGAATTTTGAAATAATGTAGGAAATTCTCTATTTTGATGTGTAATTCCCTACTAATAGATGGGGGAATTTAATTTCATAGTTATATGTAGGGAATACATGAATGCATATAAGGGAAATATCAGTAAATTTCCTACATTTCATTAAATTTCCTATATAGGGAATGATTTAAAGTTCCTTGTGGTGGGTAGAGGAGGAGGATGGAGGTGATGTTCAAGAGGAGGCAAATGATTAGCCTCCTTCTAAAAGCACACATTGTGCTTGTGTTTTTTAAATATAAATCAATAAATTTAATTGAAATGCTTTAGCCCCTCTTCACATGGTGCAAATTCCAAGGGCTCAAGTCCCCCTTCTTTCCTGTGATTCTTTTCCAAGGACTAAAGCATCCATTCACATGAAGATGTCCCTCTTTAAGATGCCTCTTGATGAGCATACCCTTACAACTATCACTTCCTTCTCCTTGTGGTACCTTCATGTGTGCATGAGGTTCCCAACTAGATCCTCACCTCTTCTTGTGCTACAAGGCATGAGCAACCTTTTGTAAATAGAAAACTCATTAATAAATATTTTCTTGTTTGAGCAATTCCTTCTCTTTCTTTTGCATGACACACTTCTCTATGTGTGTATGACAGAGGGTGTTATGAATACTACATTGTAAAGTGAGAAATGAAAAGAATTTCCTAGTTAGAGAAACTAGGGAATCACATATGAAAATTTCCCTTTGTTCCCTACGTAGAAAAATTTCCTCCATGTAGGAAATTTTCATTTGTGACTCCTCAGTTTCTCTAACTAGCAAATGTTTCATTTTTCCTGTGATTTACTTTCCCTAGTTATATGTTTTTTAACTAAGAAATTGATAGGGAATTTTCTTTTCTTTTCTATGTAGGGAATGATTAAAAGTTCATTGTACACATTACGTTGTCGAGTTCTCCATTAGTCGCCTACTTATCGACTAGTGTCACGCCTCCCATTGGTCACCTATAGCTTGCCACCAACCATTTCCAACTTCACTATTGTAGTCTACTACCTCCCAATGGTTGCTTATGGCCACCAGTCTCATTATTGTCACCAAAGAGGCCTTTTTGGCCGCTCCAACTTCACCATCAATCATCATCATTATTAAGGAGGCCTCTTTGGCTATTGCCATCTCCAGCTTTTCCATTGTAGTTCTTCCACCTTGCCTCTCGATCTTGCCACCATAGTTGCCTTGCTATAGTCGTCCACAATTGGCTCACAACTACACCATGAGGTGTTGGCCCAAGTGCCCTGGCCCAAGTGCCCACCATGCCACTGTTGTTATCATTAGCATCATCCTCTTTTTCCTCACCATCTTCACTTGTCATCGTCATCTCCATCTTTGCCTCTATCATCATCATCCTCCTCTCGATCATCTTCCCCTTCACCATCATCATTACCCACACCCCCATCTTCTTTGTTATATCACCATCTTCACCTTCTCCACCATCATCATCCTTCCCATCATCTTCCCCTTCACCATCATCATTATCTTCACCCCCATCTTCATCATCGTCATCATCATCAAGAAAGGGAAGTGGCACCATACCACATGCCATGTGGAGAGAAAGGAGAAGAGAAGAGAAGCAACACCACCTTCAAAGAGGAGTCACATTGATGGGAGAATAGCTATCATCAAAGGCAAAGGAGCATTACAAAGCCAATACAAGACAAGAGCAACACCACTAAGGATGCCACAACAACCTAGCCACAATCACTAGTAGGGTATCTAAGCTATTGCATGTGAAGCTATTGAGAAACAGAGGGCTAGGGATAGGTCTAGACCCCACCCTACCCTATTTGTAACCCTCACCCCTCCTAGTGGGGTGAGTGATTAGTGAAAGGAAGGGAGTGTGTTAGGAACATTGTGGCCACTTAGGCATCATTAATGATTATATGTGTAAAATATTCATCAATGTATGTATAAACTTTGAAGGTTTGGCACTTTCTCCCTTTGTATTGATACATTGATTGCTATATACACACATCTACAAAAAGGAATGAAATTGTTGATTATTTCTTTGTGACTTTGGGTAAAAGAGGAAAATGTTGGTTTTTCTATATGCATTATATGCACCCACCTATGTGTGTGTAGCTATGTGAGCATAAGGCTCTTTCCTCTTACCTACTCGGCCATCCAACCTATTAGATGGGAGGATTGGCAAGAGTGGCAAGGCAGGTAGACACTGAGTGCACCATGGTAACAACTGTGTGAATGAAACCACATGAGCTCCATGAGCTACACAACAATCGCACAATGATGAGTATAATTAGATTATGTACCTCTTGGAGATTGAATTTGTTGTCTATGTGTAGGTTGTATCATTGTTGATTTTCTAGGTAAGGTTTTGGATTTCGGTATTCCATTGTGATTCATATGGCACATAACACAGCATATATATCAAGTGTTTGTAATAGGAGCATCATCTTCCCCTCCACAACCTAAGTCCAACCTAGTAGGATTGGAGGACAATGAAAAGTGAGGTAAGAAGAGAAACGCTCTATGTGTGGCACCATGTGTGCTACTAGCTACACATCCTGTGTCTAGACCACACACAAGTACATTCACTTCACTATCTCAGTCTTCTGTGGTAACATGTGCATCCAACATTGCACTATGCTTACATAAAGTACTTACTCGCATCCTCTTAGACTACTCATTACTCTGTCTGTAAAATCATGCAAGAGATTCCTCATAGTGTGGTGTACATCAAGGCACCTAATCTCTCACTTTGCAACTTAAGTCCCTCCAACCTAATAGGATGGAAGGACAATGGGAAGCTAGGTAGAGGAATGACAATTGGATACACCTACTACTCTGTGTGCAATCAAGTGTAGCTAACTGCACACTACATGTAGCATAAGAGCACGCATCTCAACCAATTACACATAGTGCATCCACACTCATTTAATCCCTTCACCTCTATACACACCCATATACAAGAGCATCTGTTGTGTGAACAATCAAGCTCATCTCATATGTTCAACTCCTTGTCTAGATGTAGGTTAGCTAGATGACATTTGTGCTCAATAAATGAGTTGAGACCTAACTTCGGTTAAGAGTGTGGTTAGGTTAGCAGTGTGGTTTTGATCTCTATTGTAGTGTGAGTAGTAAGTGAGTTAAAGAATGAATAATGAACAAAACTATGGAGAGCTCAATGCTCTCTAAGCTTACCTCACTCCGTGTCTCTCTCTCCCTCTACATCTTGAACATGGTATCAAAGCAAGTTAACTTAACCTTACAATGAGTAGGAGATGGATTGAGAAGCTAGATTTTGATTCTCTAGAGAAGGACATTGGCAGCCACCATAACCAACACCTGAGTGGTATGCATCACTGCTCTTGTGAAATGCTCAAGAGAACGAACCAGGAAGCAAAATCTATGCTCACGCTAAGCATCATCATCGAGAAAGAAGATAGGAATCATCATTTACGTCCTCACTTTCTTCATCACATGAGACTGCCATTTTTGCTAGAGAGAGAGAGAGAGAGAGATTTGAACGTGAAAAGGTGTGTATGGGATGCACGTCGAGGGTGAAGAAGAGGAAGAGGAGATGCCATAAGACACACCCCTTCACCCCACGACCCACAACCCTATTTTTATTTTCTTAAAAGTGTAAAGTTACATCTATTAAGGTCTAAACCTTTCTACGAAACACATGGATTTATAGTCTTAGCCAATTACATAATTTTGCAAAGGTTGAGCTAACAAATACATTATTGAGAGAGGTTTGGTCGAGGTAGAGGGAGAATCTTGTGCTTGTGTTTTGCCTTATTTCTTGGTTTATCATCTCACCCACATTGAAGAGTGAAGCGTCCCGGCAAACAAAGTTGAAGAAGCCACCATTAGCACATAATCTCTTTGGAATTGGTAATGGGGAAAAACTCAGTGATAAAGAAAAACTTGATGAAGCCAAGCCACGGCCACTCGTAACTAAACTAGGGAAGGGACCCCCGCTTCATCTTGTACATACCAGAAACTTTTCATAGTCTTCAAAAAGTAGGGCTCTATCTTTAATCTTAATACGGATAATACTTCACACTGTTGTTGGGAGAAATGCTACCATGAAGCACCAGCATGTGAATGGGATGCTAGAGATAAGTGAATATTTATCTTTTTGTATAATTCTTTAAATAAATTAGAGAAAAGTGGGCCGTTGAGATCACGTGGATGAGATCGCACAGACTGAGACAAGAAGGCAGCCATCGGTGGGGAACACGGGAACACGTAGGTAGAACAAACGTTGTCAAGAGGGGGGAGGTCACCGTGTGGAAGATGAGCCGAAGGAGAAGGAGAACATGGGACGAGCATGGCAGGGAGGAAGACGATGCTAGGAGGGGAGGCAGAGAAGAAGAGAAGATGGTGGTAGAAGGTGAGAACATAGGCCTGCCCGTGAGGCAGATGCACCAAGCTATGGCGGCCCACTATCTTGCCCGCGCAGCCAATCGTCCCACCGCTAAAGTCAACAAGCTTGCCAATAGCATTCTGGTACTCTGATAGAGATTGCATATTGTCTGCCCACCGGCCCATAAAGGTTCTTTGAAAGATTTGATAATTTGAGTAGTTGATGATGACAAGTTCTCGCAACGCCCCCCACGTGAAATGCTCAAGAGAACGAACTAGGAAGCAAAATCTATGCTCACGCTAAGCATCATCATCGAGAAAGAAGATAGGAATCATCATTTACGTCCTCACTTTCTTCATCACATGAGACTGCCATTTTTGCTAGAGAGAGAGAGAGAGATTTGAACGTGAAAAGGTGTGTATGATGGGATGCACGTCGAGGGTGAAGAAGAGGAAGAGGAGATGCCATAAGACACACCCCTTCACCCCACGACCCACAACCCTATTTTTATTTTCTTAAAAGTGTAAAGTTGCATCTATTAAGGTCTAAACCTTTCTACGAAACACATGCCTTTATATTCTTAGCCAATTACATAATTTTGTAAAGGTTGAGCTAACAAATACATTATTGAGAGAGGTTTGGTCGAGGTAGAGGGAGAATCTTGTGCTTGTGTTTTGCCTTATTTCTTGGTTTATCATCTTGAAGTCTATACTTATTAGATCCAATTGAGGCTTGGAAAGACGGATAAGTGTCTTGTATAAGAGCCTTACAAGCATTCTTTTGTGGTCAGCATAAGAAACAGAAATTCAGCATGACTTGGTTGGTTTGTGCTTGTTTTTTGGGGTAAATGGGTAGCAATAATAAATCTTTTCCCTAATAAATGGTGTAGCAATACTTGGCATTAATAATGACCATCTAAAGCTCATGATGAATAGTATGGTATTCAATACTTGTAGAATGCTCAAGTTCAAGTCATAAGCATCACTTAAAAATCAGTGTGGAATTGGGAATTTGTGCTTGCTTTAGTGCTAACTTGATCAAAGAATTTCGGCCAATTGTTGCTTTTTTCCTTTGGAATGTCCCGCATTGCCTGGATAGTTGATAATTATTGTGGTATCATTTATGTATGCTTTGAGCATGTGTATGATCATTTGAAGCTCAATTCAAAGATATATTTGTAGGCTAGAAAAAACTATCCTAAAATCCGAGACAGGTACACTTGACCCTTTGAAGCTTATTCAAGCTTGGTTGTTACTTGCTACATGGATGCAAAATGGTTGTGGGATGCAACGAGCATTGAATGCTCGGTTCTAAATTGATTTCCCATTAGTTATGTCAAGATTTGCTTGTTGATAATCTATGGGAAGCTTATTTAGTCATTAGGGGAGTTTTGAGGTCTCAAAAATGCCCTGTAAGCAATCCTAGAGAGTAAAAACATTTAGGAAATAAAATTATTTTTTAGATTTTTACAAAATTTTATATTTTGGTAAGTAAATATATCAAAAGTTATTAATAAGTCATTGTCATGATATTGATCTCGTGGTCACATCAAACCTAGAAATCTAAGCCACCATAAAGGTGACAAAGATTGTCATAATGAAGATCCTACTCGTCCTTATTAAAGTGAAAACTAATATTCAATTTGAATTTTATTTAACATTTGATTACTTCCCTCCATTCTCGCTCTCTTCTTTTTTTCCCATCCTTACTAGTTTCTTCTTCATTTTCCTTCTTGTTTCTAATTCGGATAGTTTTTCAATCCAATTTTCTAATCACATCCTTAGTTATAATCAATCATACTATGATCTCTATAGCTCCAGTATAAGACCTCTCTATCATCTTCATATTGAGTTGGATATTGAGTATGAACCAATAAGAAGGAGAACAAAACCCATTACTATTATACTAGAGTCTACGAAACATATACTCAAGTTTGAAGGAAAGAAGAATCTCGATCTTTGGTTAGATGGTAGGCTATATCCCAAATATCCTAGCAAAAATAACACTCCACTTTTCTATAATAGCTCTTCATTGTTAAGGTTCATTGGTGATGGTTATAATGGATTTCTAGGTTATACACTTAACTTGGTTGCAAAAAAGGATGTTCTTAGATTGGAAAACCATCTTTTATCAAAACATAATGAGGGATATTAATAGAGGATTCATTCGTTGGAGAAATGCATCAAATCTTATCAACGAAAGTAAACTATTTTAGGCCTTCAAAATTGACAAAAGACTCTTAAAAATATTGAGAGTCTTAAACAAGGAGGAGGTGGTTGTAGTAAAAGACTCCAAGACAGTAAGGTACATTTTCTTTCACTTAAAAATATTAAATATGGCTTTGTTTATAACTATTTGTATTGATTTGTGATGTTGATTTTGTTTAGGTCTCTTCTTCAATCGAATGCAAGTGAAAGAGATTCTTTAAAAGCATATGAGACTCAATTTTATTATCATATTTTTCCTTTAGTAGTTTCAAAAGATATTTTCGAGAAGAAAATTTTTAAAAAGGCAAAGAAATAATGCTTGGAGTGATTTATAAAGAATCATTCTTTGGATATTGAGTTAGTACAAAAGACACTAGATAATATTAGTATCAATTGAGATGCTTATATACAACTTTTCTAGCTTTTACAATCAAATAAGAAGCAAGGACAAGTACGCAATTGCATACTTCCAAGGCCATTTGTGGGTTAGAACTATCATATAGAGAGTGAATAACAAAGTGATGGAGATTCTAGATGAGCCTTTCCACATCAAGGCTAGCTTCAAGGGCAAGAAAAAGGAAGTTGTATTCAATTAATTTAACAATATTTTCCTTGACTTTCCCACCCTTAGACTTTTGAAGATCTAATACAATAATAATATGTTCATAAGCTTTTATAGGAGACTTGGTAAGATAAACTCTAGGGGGGATTTAAAAAAGCAAGTCCCCAATTTGAAGTTTTTTCACAAAATTTTCCAAAACTTGGAGTTTTTCAATGTATTTGCCAAAACTTGGAGTTTTTTCACAAAATTTGTAACTTTATGAGGGATAATCTTGTTACCCATATTGAAAATTTGTATTAAGCAAGGTATTCAAGGGACCATTTTTTTCAAACTCTCAAAATATACCGAAGAGAGAAAAATGAACAAAATTGGGTTTCTACCACACATCTCAAAAAGTACCCTTATCAATCAGACTAATCTCTAAAATTATGAGTCAATCTAAACAAAACACAAAAAGAAAATATAGGAAAATATAATTATTTCTCTTGCAACTATTTAGGTAAATTATGAAAGCCACTTATATATAACTATTATATAGTATCGATATGTGGACTTGATAGCAACAAATGTCAATATCTTCCTCGTCTTTTTAACTAATCACTCCAAAGCTTCTCATATATGCAATGGTTGTAGGGAGCTTTAACTCTAACATATCTACAAGGGATATATCATTTTCATCCTCTTGTTGAAAAATTTGGCCAAGTATTTGTTCAACCTTTCCAATGGCAAATGTTGCATCATTTATTGACCACTTCTCATCATAGTTTATAGCTTTTGACAACGAATCTAGTTTACCATTTGCGGTTCTGAAGGTCTTTCTCATGTCTAGCTCCTCCTGTGTAGGTTTAGGCATGATTTGACTCATGTAGAATTTAAAGGAAACCTTGTGCTAAAAATAAAAATTAGTAGAATTGAGTATGGAAAGTGGAAGGAAGAGCAATATGCAAAAGAGAAGCAAAGAGTAGAGTTGTTGCATAAGGACGGGAAGCAACCATATCATGGTTTGGTTCAACATAAAACTTGGCCACGGTTTATATCAATAGCAGACTTGCCAATCAAAGGTTAGATGAAACATGGTTTAGATAAAAAATACCCAATTAACAAATGAAAATTAGAAATTAGAACATGGGTTAGATAAAAAACACCTTGATAACGTGATAAGGGGAAGCAAACAATTGAGAAGGTGTAACATGGGAAGGAGAAGCAACCATAATATATATTAGAAATGTGACTAGAGTAGATGATACATGATTAGATTCTATGTAACCATGCTTTCCATAATAGGAGTAAAGGACAAAGATCAAGATTACCTTAAGAAAAAAGTATCACAATCA